>NC_073377.1:168685741-168985741 GCF_028641065.1 Leucoraja erinaceus
TCCTTTAGCCAAGCAGTTGCCTCTTGATCTGCTGTATGAAGGGTGACAAGTCCTCCTTTGAGTCTTTGTTGAGGGAATGCTTCAATGATGTGTTGCATTGTTTGCTACTCTCCACAAGCACACCGTGGGGTTGGACTGCTGCCCCATTTGTGAAGGCTGGCCAAGCAGGGACCATGTCCAGTCCTGAATCTATTCAGCGTCGTCCACTGCATCCTTGGGAGATTGGTGCCAGGGACCGGTAGGGTGGGGTCTGACACCAGATGTTTATTTGGGACGTCCTTGGACTCCCATTCCCATCCCATAGTTGATAAAATGAGGAGAGGCACAGATAGGGTGTACAGCAAACCCCTTTTCCCCAAGGTGGAAATGTCAAAGATTAGAGGGCATTTGAAGTCAGACAGGGATAGTTTAAAGGAAGATAGACTCAAAGCTGGAGTAACTCGGAGGGACAGGCAGCATCTCTGGAGAGAAGGGATGAGTGACGTCTCGGGTTGAGACCCTTCTTCAGACAAGAGTGAACAGTCAAGATTGCATTGTTGTGACATTTTCCAACAACAGAACATTGAAATGCTGGCCTGCAGCAGCAGCAGAACAAGCCTGGAGCAACAATACACCTAGATAATATATCATTAATAACCACAATGCCAGATTATTTTTTAAAAAGCCCAAAGGCCTTAGTGTAACAAAAGACCATCCATCGAAAGGCGAGGTAAGTTCTCATACAGTGTTCTCCAATCTTTTGATTTCATTGGGATCTTCATGTATAAACACCTCATGGAGTATCCACAGCCTTTAAGGTAATCTTTTCTTAAATGGAAACTCCACTATGCCGTGTCAATAGACAATAGGTGCAGGAGGAGGCCATTTGGCCCTTCGAGCCAGCACCGCCATTCAATGTGATCATGGCTGATCATCCCCAATCAGTACCCCGTTCCTGCCTTCTCCCCATATCCCCTGACTCCGCTATCTTTAAGAGCCCTATCTAGCTCTTTCTTGAAAGTATCCAGAGAACCTGCCTCCACCGCCCTCTGAGGCAGAGAATTCCACAGACTCACAACTCTCTGTGAGAAAAAGTGTTTCCTCATCTCCGTTCTAAATGGCTTACTCCTTATTCTTAAACTGTGGCCCCTGGTTCTGGACTCCCCCAACATCGGGAACATGTTTCCTGCCTCTAATGTGTCCAAGCCCTTAACAATCTTACATGTTTCAATGAGATCCCTTCTCATCGAAGATATGAAGTCTGACTGCTGCATTTCATTCACTGTACGCAAACTTCCAACACAGTCAATATTCATTGATGGGAAGCAAATGCATTGAACTTTATGACGATGATATACATCAAAAAATCCAAGCTAATACTGCTTATGTCAAGGATTCATATCCAATGCATTAACTGTCATAACTGAATTGATCTTGTATGGAAGTCACCAATCATTGAACTATTTAAGAACTGAAACACAATGGCCTGGATTCTTTTCATAATTTTCCAAAACTGCCCTTGTGTCAGGATGTTTGGGACTAACATGGGTAGGAGATTGTCTCAAACACCTTGTTGCTGAATCTTTGCCATCTCTGCTTCACATCTGGACATGTCATGGAGCCCAGTGCAAGCTCCCTGCAGTTCCCACATTGTGCTGGAGAATCTGTCTGTGGAACCTCCACCAGGTTAGCCCTGCCTCAGGAACAATGACTCCATCCATTTGAAAGTAGAGGAACTGCAGATAGACGCAACATGGTGGAGTAACTCAGCGGGTCAGGCAGCATCTGTGGAGAAAAGGAATAGGTGACGTTTCGGGTCGAGACCCTTCAGACTCATTGTTAGCTGAGGGGAAAGTGACAAGGAGACATACAACCAGTAAAATTGATCAGAATTGCAATGGAATTATTTGGAGAACTAGGGAGGGGGAGGGACAGGGACAGAGAGAGAGGCAATGCAAGGGTTACTTGAAGTTAGATAAATCAATATTCATACCACTGGGTTGTAAGCTGGCCAAGTGTAATATGAGCTGTTGCTCCTCCAATTTGCATTGGACCTCACTCTTACTTTGGAGGAGGTTCAGCTCTATATGGGAATGGGAGGTGGAGTTTAGGAGTTAAGCAACCAGGAGATCGCGTAAGCTTAGGTGGACTGAGTGTAGGGATTCAGCGAAATTGCTGCAGGAGGCAGAGATGTATTAGGTCATTTAAATAATTGATTGAGTTCACACCTATATTTTAAATTGTGTTTGTGATTTGTTCATTTCTTACCCTAATCATTTGCAAATCTCTTGCAAAGATTGATAAATTGTTAATAGGTTTTGAATGTCACTGGATGTCAGAGATATGTCCTTCTCTACTTAGTCAATCTCTTAAGGGCCTGTCCCACTTGCATGCGATTACGTGCGTTTGGCACGACCAAACGGAAGCGGCATTCACGCGAAGTTCGAGCTAAGTACGCGCGTGACATCATTTGCGTCATGCTTACCAATCAGCTGGGCAGGAGGTGGGCCGACTCAATTTGGGCGTCGGGCAGTGACGTCATCACGCAACGCCACGTGCTAGGCGTACGCTGTCAAGACGCTGCGTACGACCGCAATGCTCCTGCGTGCCGACAGGCCGTTGGTGCGCGAAGATTTTGGCCACTGCAAGAATTTCGGAGCCCCACGCAATGTCGGGACCAGCCCTGCACAACTCCACGCTTCTAAGTGGGACCGGCCCCGCGCGGCCATACGGTGCCCGTACGCCTCAAGCGACCACGAGGTCACGTAATTTGCGAGCCAAGATTGCGTAAGTGGGACAGGCCCTTTAGGAACAAAGATGACTGGCTCCACCAGCTCTGTGTATTCTGAGCTGGTCAAGGAGGTCAACGTGAGAACAGCAGTCTCTGCCACAAATGAAGAAGGAAGTCAACCTTCGCATTCATTGACCAGATGCCCTAACTCACCTGTTTTTGTTTCATCTATCTCAGGAAATAGTAATGAACAGTAAAGTGCCTCAATAGGAAAATGATTAGTCAACCTTACGCACATATACCTGTGTTAATTACCTTGTGCTCACATACCAGCTGCACATTGACAGTAGGAACCCTCACATTTGGCAGATTAGTGAGACACAGCTCGTGGGGATTCCAATAGCAGTGCATTGATCACTGCAGACTGGGCGAAAGATCTGTTCCGTGTGATATGCCTGTGACTCATAAAAACCTTATTGAGCCTGGAGTACAAGGCATGCTAAATTGGTTCGTTGCACTTGTGAGACACCAGTCAGAGATTGTGTAGCAAGGCCTTTGGCAACCGTCCACAGGTTAAATGTAGCTATCACATATCGACATCAGACAAGAGTTAGTAGTCTAGATTACTTAATTGTCAAACTTTCCAACAAGAGAACGATGAAATGCTAACCTGCAGTAGCACAACAAGCCTGGAGCCACAATAGACAAACAATGTATCATTCATAGTCACAATGCCAGATCAACAAAAGAAAGCCCAAAGGCCTTAGTGCATCAAAAGACAGTCCTTAGAAGTTCTCACCTGAGATTAGTGTTGCTTGGTGTTCAGGAGCCTGATTATTGTTGAGAAGAAGCTATTCACGACTTTCAGACTGCTACACTTTCTCCCGAATTGGAGGAGTGAAATGAAAAGGTGACCACAGTGAAGTGGGTCTTTGATGATACCAGCTCACTTTATAAGGCAGAGCCTTCTGTTGATCCCTTCAATGCTGGACAAGTTACCTGTAGCCGACCATCCTCTTCATTCTGGGTGTTTGGTGCCAAACCAGGCTGTGATGCCACCAGTCATTATACACTCTAGCTATAGAAATTCAAAAGTGTATCCATCAATATACCACATTGCCTCAAACATCTAAAGAAGTACAGGTTATTGAAGGGCTATTTTGATCACTGCAACAATATGCTGGGGGCCCAGGATAGATCTTGCCCAGGAGATAGTCTGACAATCTGACAATTAATCTGTCGACTATGTTGGGATTGTGGCTCTTGGCTTTCTCCTTCTAATGTCAACAGTCGGCTCCAGGATCTCACTGTGATTCTTCTGCCACCATTCAACTAGATTTTCAACCCACCTCCTCTATTCTGACTCATCATTACCCGTTATTCATCCAACAACAGTGGTATCATCGGCAAATTTAAAGGTGACAAAAGGTCACCTCCTCGCAAATTCAAGATGATTGTCAGTATCTAGTGCAGTATCTTGCTATAGAAGCACAACATCTATCTATGAACCTTGTGTTGGTGATGTGTACTCTCTCAGCTGCACATCTCCACTATAGCTGTTACAATACCAGGTTGTTGCTAATCCTATCTGTGCCTTTCCCAAGGTCTAATCAAATGCAGGCATTGCATCATGGGTTTTGCTGTTATTCATAAATCTCCCAAAGAGCAACAAAGTGATATAAGCAAATTGCAGCATGTAAAAATACCCAGCTTTGAGAGTTGGGTATTTGTTGCTTCAGAGGGTTTGCATCGACTCGCTTCATTGTCACTATGCTCTTGCCTTGGTTTTGCAGCAGGTTTTAGGAAAACTGTGGATGGAATGTAGATGTGGAAGTGAGCCAAACAGCCTAACGTGCTCAAGGTATATGCACATTCAGCCAACTTGCAAATGCATTTGGATTTCTTATTCTTAAACTCATGGCAACACCCAAAGTAACATGCCCCTGCAGGTTAAAATTCCCCTGAGAATTACTCTCTCCAGAAATGATTGTGGGTTTCCATCAATGGAATATAACTACTCAATATTCCCTCGCACTCTCCTCATCCTTTTATTATTTTTTTTTGTAATAACTTTATTTTTGGTTTTCAAGTTATAAACACAAATTTACACAGAACACCAACAAACAGTACAGAACAGAACAGTACAAAACGTATATACCCCCTCACCATCCCCAAGGCGTAAAAAATAGAAAGAGAAAAAAATAATTATTATAATTTAAAAAATAAAAATTTTAAAATAGGCAGAGTCTTTGTGTTCAAATGTTACATGTTAACAACAGCAACATACAAATATAAATACATTATTATGACTGTGTGGACAATATTTTCAGTTAAAGTAAGTAAGTTTATTGGCCAAGTATTCACATACAAGGAATTTGCCTTGGTGCTCCGCCCACAAGTAACAACATGACATACAGTGACAGTTACGAATGATTCAGAAAACACTAAACATTAATAATAATAAAACATTAATGATAAAACACCATTGATCAAGCATGTAAACCAACAAAATACCAGATCAAAGGGGAGGCTACAGATTTTTGGCTGTTGAGTAGAGCAACTACTCGTGGATAAAAACTGTTTTTATGTCTGGCTGTGGCAGCTTTGACAGTCCGGAGTCGCCTTCCAGAGGGAAGTGATTCAAAGACTTCCAGTTGAAAAGAATAAGCCTGCAAGCCAGCAATGATGCAAATGCTAAGGCATTTGCTTGTAAATTTGTAAGCTTACAGTTTGGGGGTGATATTCCAAAGATAGCTGTGTGCAAGTCAGGATATCTGCAGAAGGTACACAAAAATGCTGGAGAAACTCAGCGGGTGCAGCAGCATCTATGGAGCGTAGGAAATAGGCGACGTTTCGGGCCGAAACCCTTCTTCAGACTAGAAACCCTTTTGCAGATATGGGAGAATACCTCAAATATGTTTCCCCTGTAGCTGTTGCGAGAGGGACATGTCCAAAACATGTGTCCTACAGAGGCTGGGCTATGGCCACATCTAGGGCAGCCAGGATCTGTGGTAGAAAAGATTCTGGCAAGGTTTGTCTCTTGAATAATGAAGACGGTGAAGCACTTTAAATTGGATCAACCCATGGCGTGTACACAGCGAAGAGGTGTGTATACAAATTATGCTCTCTTCTCATCAGAAAGCTCTACACCCCGCTTTAGTTTTGTCCCAGGATATCTGTTTTAATTCCTGTATTAATGTGTAAATTGCTGAAACACGTTTCTTGTCAAAGGGTTCCAACTCCAGAATAGTGTCTAATTGGCTCTTAGTGGACAGCAAAGCTACCTATTTGAAGATACCTGAAGAAATGAGATCTGGGTATATTGTGGTCATCAGCAAGCATTTCAAAGGAAGTGAACGTTCTGCCAGTAAACAAGTCTCAAAAATATACCAGTCCATCCCATATAACCATATAACAATTACAGCACGGAAATAGGCCATCTCGGCCCTTCTAGTCCGTGCCAAACACTTACTCTCACCTAGTCCCATCTACCTGCACTCAGACCATAACCCTCCATTCCTTTCCCCTCCTTATACCTATCCAATTTATTTTTAAATGATAAAATCAAACCTGCCTCCACCACTTCCACTGCAAGCTCATTCCACACAGCTACCACTCTCTGAGTAAAGAAGTTCCCCCTCATGTTACCCCTAAACTTTTGTCCCTTAATTCTCAAGTCATGTCCTCTTGTTTGAATCTTCCCTACTCTCAATGGAAAAAGCTTATCCACGTCAACTCTGTCTATCCTTCTCATCATTTTAAAGACCTCTATCAAGTCCCCCCTTAACCTTCTGCGCTCCAGAGAATAAAGACCTAACTTGTTCAACCTTTCTCTGTAACTTAGTTGCTGAAACCCAGGCAACATTCTAGTAAATCTCCTCTGTACTCTCTCTATGCCAATATGAAAATGCAGTACCTAACATGGAGGATGTAAAAAATTAATTATTTGCCACTGGGAAAAGCCTGCTGGTACCCTTTAGTCCCACATGTTTCCTGAACTGAAAGGCCTGCCGGTACCCTTTAGTCCCACATGTTTCCTGAACTGAAAGGCCTGCCGGTACCCTTTAGTCCAACATGTTTCCTGAACTGGAGCTATATTTTAAGTGAGGTTTTAACCACCAGGTTTGTCATTTGTGTTTTACGATTATAAGGTAATGAGCAGGTGATTATCGGTAGTGGATCAGATAGGAGTTCCATCTGTGCCCAATCTGTGCCCTGTTTACTCTCATATGAATATGTCCAATGTAAAAGTGTTACAATATTTTCAGCCCAGTAGGAATAGATCAAGTTAGGCAAACCTAGACCTTAGGAACTTCCAAGTATATTTTCTTCATCCTGGGATTTGAATTGTTCCAAATAAATGATGAGATTAGTCTATCTAATTGCTGAAAAGTTGTCCTAGGTATGAATATGGGGATCATTTGAAAAAGGTAAAGAAATCTAGGTAAAACTGTCATTTTAACGATATTGATAAACGCAGCCTACTAATGAGAGTGATCATGTTGACCATTTGTTGAAGTCCTGTGTTGTTCATTCTAATAATGATTTAAAGTTATGGCTGTGTAAACCTCCCATGGTATGGGTGACTTTAATTCCCAGATAAGTAAATACATTTTTCTCAAGTTTAATTGGGAAGCTGGACAACTCTGGATTCGGGATTCTGAGGTACTTGGCTGCATCACATGAATCATACACTGGTAATAATAGCCAATGCAAGATAATAGTCGAATAAATATCGGAGGTCTCACCCTCTGTAGTTGGAACATCAGAGGTGCGAATGAGCCAATTAAAAGAGGTAAAATTCTGGCACAATTAAAATCATTAAATATGGATATTGCTTTCCTACAAGAGACACATTTGAAACAACAAACTCAGATCAGATTAAGGGCAAATTGGATAGGGCAAACCTATTACTCCTCATTCACCTCTAAAGCAAGAGGCACGGCCATTATCATTCGGAAGGGCATACCTTTTAAATTAAAGAATTCCATATCTGATAAAGAGGGAAGATATGTTATAGTCACGGGAGAAATTTACAATACACCATTAACTATGATAAATATTTACGCGCCTAATTTTGATAACCCACAATTTTTTAGGAAAATAATAGATTTAATCGCAGAGCATAATTTTCAAAATATAATAATGGGGGGAGATTTCAACTGTGTTATAGATCCATATTTAGATAAATCAATAAAGCTAGGGAAGCGTCTTGTTAAAACTAAGACCTGTGAATTTTTAAATACTTATATAAAAAATAATAACATAGCTGATGTTTGGAGAATAGCAAATCCAAGTAGTAGGGAATACTCATTTTATTCATCAGTTCACAAAACTTATTCGCGAATTGATTATTTCTTATTGGACACAAAATTGATCCCGTATACGAATAAACCATCATATCATAATAGTATTATTTCTGATCACTCACCATTGACTTTTATACTTAAAATTGAGGGAATGCCGAGTATAAAACCTTTTTGGAGGTTCAATGCACACATATTAAATAACCTGCAGGGTTATGAGTATATAAAAGAACAAACAAAACTTTTTTTCGAAATAAATGACATGCCGGGTATTTCTGCACCGCTATTATGGGAAACCTTCAAGGCATATATTCGCGGTGTCATAATCCCTTACCAAAGTTTTCAAAATAAGGAAAATAAAAGAGAACTTCAGCAGATAGAACAGAAAATAAAATTACTAGAACTGGACAATGCAACTGACCCAACCATAAATAAACATAATAAGATAACTTTATTGAAATATAAAGTCAATAGAATACTATCGGCTAGAGTAATAAGATTATTCCAAATTACAAAACAAGCACACTTCGAATTTGGGGATAAGCCACATAAACTACTTGCGAGGCAACTGAAGCAACTAGAAAAGGAAAAAACTATTACTAAAATTAAATCGGATAAGGGTGAGTTTCTAACATTGCCTAAGGATATTAAGAAGAGGTTTGCCTAATTTTATCATAATTTATATACATCTAAAATAAAGACAGATGTAAGTAAAATTACAAATTTTTTAGATAATTGCAAGCTCCCAAAATTGGATAGTTTAGAACAAGAGCAATTAGGAGCACGGATTACTAGTGAAGAAATAAAACAAATAATAAACTCACTGAAAAATGGGAAGACCCCAGGACCAGACGGTTTTAGTAATGAATTTTATAAAAGATTTCAGGAGTCAATCGTACCAAGATTATTTAATTTATACATGCAGGCTTATACTGAAAATAAACTACCAGAAACCCTAGCAGAAGCAACAATAACGCTTATACCAAAAAAAGATAAAGATTTAGATGAACCTGGTTCTTATAGAGCTATTTCACTTCTAAATACGGATCAGAAAATTTTAGCAAGGATTCTAGCTAGAAGGCTAAATAATTATATTAACAATTTAATAAATACGGATCAAACGGGATTTATACCCAAAAGACAATCATTTAATAATTTGAGAAGGCTTTTTAATATAATGTACTCTCATAATGAGGACAATGAAGATATTTCAGTTGTCACGTTGGATGCAGAGAAGGCATTTGATCAAGTAGAATGGCGGTATTTATACAAGATACTCCAAAAATTTAATACGGGAGAGAATTTTATTAGATGGATTAAACTACTTTATGACAGACCTACGGCAAGAATATTAACTAACAATACGCTATCTCCAAAATTTTACTTATCAAGGGGTAATAGGCAAGGGTGTGCCTTATCACCATTGCTATTTGCCCTTATGATAGAACCGCTGGCCGAAAGGATTAGAAATCACCCGAATATTCACGGATATAACAGCAAGGACTCAAAGAATAAAATTTCATTATATGCTGATGATATCCTTTTATATATTACTAATACACAAACGAGTATACCCACCTTATTAACACTAATTGAGGAATTTGGCTCTTGTTCAGGATATAGAATAAATTGGAATAAAAGCGAAATTATGTCTTTAAAACCACAGGGTTCGAGACACTTACTAAAATTCCCCTTCAAAATTGCAACAGAAAAATTCAAGTATCTGGGTATTCAAATTACGAGAAGACACAAATCATTATTTAGTGCCAATTTTATACCACTATTAAATAAACTGAATGATACGATTAAATTTTGGAAAACGCTTCCGCTCTCATTGATAGGCAGAATTAACGCTATAAAAATGGCTTTCTTACCACAATTAATATATTTGTTTCAAGCGATCCCAATATATATTCCAAAATATTTTTTCAAAAAACTAGATTCCACTCACTAATTTTATATAGGACTACAGAACACATAGAATTCAACGAAAGCATTTGTGCAAATCTAAAGGAGTTGGGGGTTTATCATTACCTAACTTTATATATTACTACTGGGCAGTGCATATTAAGAACATAATGTACTGGCTGGATAGTTCCACTCAGCAGTTGGAGTGGATAAGAATGGAGAAAGAGGAGTGCTATCCGCACGATATAGGAACGATCCTGCTCTCACCGATAAAATTGAATAGTATAATATATAAGAAGAACCCAATTATTCACAATATAATAAGAATTTGGAAACAAATAAAAGTATCCTTGAAATTAAATAATTTATCAGTACTAACCCCACTATTGAACAACCCCGCATTCAAACCTTCTCTCATCGACAACACATATCAACAATGGGATAGACTGGGGATTAGGAAAGTAGGGGATATGTATGAAGTGGGCAAACTGTTATCATTTCAACAATTTAAATTTAAATTGAAGGATAATCAATATTTTAAATATATACAGGTATGTGACTTTATGAAGAAATATACACATAGATTTCAAACTATATTTGTAGATCCTTTAGAAGAAGCAATGAATATTAAGGCTGATTCACAAAAATTAATATCATACTTTTATAATAATATATTAAATAGAGAATCACCCTCAACAGAAGCATTAAGGGAAGATTGGGAACATGAGCTAATGATAAAGATCTCGAAGGATAGATGGGAAAAGTATTTGATGAATACACATAATTGTTCTATTAATGCAAGATAATTTAATTCAATTCAAATTATTACATAGACTATATTATTCAAAAACGAGGTTGAATAAATTTTATCCAAACGTCTCTCCCAGATGCGATAAATGTTTGTTTCAAAACGCTAATATAACACATTCATTTGTAGGATGTACAGTTGAATACATTTTGGAATTATATATTTGATATATTTACAAAGCTTTTCAAGTCAAGAATAGAACCCAAAACGGAATGGATTATATTTGGAATAATAGGAGAAGATACCAATTTAAATAAAGATCAAAATGTTTTTTTTAATTGTGGGTTAATAATTGGAAAGAAATTGATACTTAAATTTTGGAAAAATACAACCACACCAACTGTTAAAATGTGGATTAGGAATATGATGGACATAGCACACCTTGAAGAAATGAGACTCCGACTAATAGATAAATATGACCAATTCTTAAGGAGTTGGTCTCCTTTCATCGACTTTTTGGAATCATGTGATGCAGCGGTACCGTAAAGATGGCTGATTTCAGTTCATGACGCGGATAGATCTACATCTCCGAATACAGATTTGAAAAATTCTCTTTTAAGGGGCCTTCTCTTCTATTTCTACTTTCCACTTTCTCTCTTCCTTTTTTTATTTTTTATATACACACTTCACGTTTTTCTACTCTCTACCATCTATTTTTCCACTTTTTCCTCTTTCTATTGTTTTCTTTTTCTTGTCTTGCTTACTTCCTTCTCATAACATAAAACTAGAGGTTGTACATAGAATGGATTACGGTATTACATAGTTGGCACCTAAAATTAGGTTCCACTGTACTGTTTTGTGCTGTATTAACTTCTAATAAAATAAACAAAAAAAAAAAAAAAAAATAAATAAATAAATTGGGAAGCTGGAGTATTCGCCATCAGTGTGATTGATTGGGAAAAGCAAGCTCTTTGAGTCATTTATCTTATAACCTGACAGGCGGCCAAAATTCTCTAATATATGCAGTAGCTTTGGTATGGAGTCAGTTGGGTTGGATATATATACCAGCAGGTCGCCTGCGTACAGCAATACTTTGTGAGATTTACCACATCGAAAGATATCTCTGATACCATCTTCTGTCCTAAGAGCTATAGCAAGTGGTTCTATAGCCAAATCAAACAAGTAGGGAGAAAGGCTGTAGCCCCTATAGAGCTGGAAGTAGTCAGAGATTATATTGTTGGTCCTCACAGCTGCCGTTAGCACAAAATATAATATTTTGATCCATGATAAAAATGATGGACCAAAGCCAAATCTTTTGAGATCAGTAAACAAATAGTGTTATTCGACACGGTCGAATCCTTCTCAGCGTCTAAAGAAATAATTACTTCCGATTGTTCTGTGGTGTGAGGTGAATACAATACATTAAGTAGGTGCCACACATTATAGAATGACTGCCTGCCCGGGATAAATCCAGTTTGGTCAGGGTTAATAACTTTGGAGACTACTGTTTCTAGACAGGTGGCTGAAATATTTGTGAGGATTTTGTAATCACAATTCAGCAAGCTTACAGGGCAATATGTACCACACAATAGTGGGTCTTGATCTTTATCGGCAGGAGTGATATGGTTTCCTGCAACATTGTTTGAGGTAGATTCTGCTGGCTAAAAATGTCCTGATCTGTACAACAATTTAAATGTTGGAGCCAGCTTGATTGCAAATTCTTTGTATTTTTCAATTGGGAAACTGTCTGGTCCTGGAACTTTGTTGCTCTGCATTGATTTAATTGCTTGTAATATTTCTTCAGTTGATATTTCCCTGTTCAGATTCAGATTCAATCTTTATTGCCATTGTGCAGTGTACAGTACAGAGACAACGAAAAGCAGTTAGCATCTCCCTAGAAGAGCGAACATAGAATAATGAGCAATAAATAAATATATATACGTACATACAGTCATAGTAGTGCAATTATTATTTTTTTCCTGGTGGAAGGAGTGTCCGGGGGGGGGGTGATTGGCAGTCACCGAGGTACGTTGTTGAGTAGAGTGACAGCCGCAGGGAAGAAGCTGTTCCTCGACCTGCTGGTCCAGCAGCAGAGAGACCTGTAGCGCCTCCCGGATGGTAGGAAGGTAAACAGTCTGTGGCTGGGGTGAGAACAGTCCTTGGCGATGCTGAGCGCCCTCCGCAGACAACGCTTGCTTTGGACAAACTCAATGGAGGGGAGCGAGGAACCGGTGATGCGTTGGGCAGTTTTCACCACCCTCTGCAGTGCATTCCGGTCGGAGACAGAGCAGTTCCCATACCATACCGTGATACAGTTGGTAAGGATGCTCTCGATGGTGCAGCGGTAGAAGTTCACCAGAATCTGAGGAGACAGATGGACCTTCTTCAGTCTCCTCGGGAAGAAGAGACGCTGGTGAGCCTTCTTGATCAGAGTAGAGGTATTGTGGGTCCAAGAGAGGTCATCGGAGATGTTGACCCCCAGGAACCTGAAGCTGGAAACACGTTTCAATTTGTGCTTGGTCCTCTGTAGTAATTTCTGGGGTGTACAAGCTGTCTAAGAAGGCAGGGATACATGACAGATTACTGAAGCATAGAGGGAAAAATAAAACTGCTTTAACTGGTCATTGGTGGCATCTGGGTCAGTAGTCTGTACCCATGGCGATGTTAAAATAGGACTGTCTGGTCTGGTCCGCTGAATGTTTTCCTGCCGTTTCTCCGTGTTCATAAAAATTCTGTTTAGATTTGAAGATTAGTTGCTCTGTTTGTCTGGTGGATAAATTGTCAAATTCCGTCTTAAGTAATAATTTCTCCTTGTAAAGTTCAGGTGTTGGTGAATTGGCATTGAAGCGGTCTATTTCCGCTATACTGTGGGACAGTTCCGTCAGACATTGTTTATATTTCTTCCTCTCATATGCTGTAGATTGAGGGCGGATCTTATAGAAACGTACAAAATTCTTAAGGGGTTGGACAGGCTAGATGCAGCAAGATTGTTCCCGATGTTGGGGAAGTCCAGGACAAGGGGTCACAGTTTAAGGATAAGAGGGAAATCTTTTAGGACCGAGATGAGAAAATCATTTTTTACACAGAGAGTGGTGAATCTGTGGAACTCTCTGCCACAGAAGGTAGTTGAGGCCACAGTTCATTGGCTAGATTTAAGAGGGTTAGATGTGGCCCTTGTGGTTAAAGGGATCAGGGGGTATGGAGAGAAGGCAGGTATGGGTTATTGATTTGGGTGATCAGCCATGATCATATTGAAGGGCCGAATGGCCTACTCCTGCACCTATTTTCTATGTTTCTATGTATATGAGATTATCTGGCCTCGAAGGTAGGCTTTAAGAACCTCCCAGATAGTCGCTAAGTGCATGTCCGGAGTATTATTAATTTCCATAAAGGTGTTCATTTGTTGAGAAATAAATCTTTTGAAGGACTCCCTAGATAGCAACAGAGGATCAAACCGCCAGGTGCGTCGAAGTCTAGGGCAGTCTAGGAAGCCTATATCTAGTTGCACAGGGCTGTGGTCAGAAATAACAATACTGCTATACTGGCTCCCCTTAACCATGGAAAGGATCCTACTATCTAGGAAAAAAATCAATTCTTGAATAAGAATGGTGCATTGGGGAAAAAAAGGAATATTATTTTGTTTGAATGAATGAATGAATTAATTAATACGTTTCTTGTCATTGCACAATACTGTGCAACAAAATCCCATTACACCTCCTCCGGTTAAAAAAAATACAAACACGGCAACCATTGACACATATGTACACTTATTAGTAAAATAATAAATAAGAATTTAAAAGAATTTGGCGGCATTTCTTGGAATTACATTTTGTTTCCCCAGTGTTCTCTGTTGCTCTTTTATCGCACATGGGTAGAAACTATTTTTTAGTCGACCGGTGCGAGCCTTCAGAGACTTGAATCGCCTCCCAGAGGGTAGCAGAGTGAAAAGGTGGTTGGCAGGGTGGGATGTATCCTGCTTGATATTTGTGACCCAGCGCAAGCATTGGGCCCTATATATATATATCATCCAAGGAGGGCAGGTTAGCGTTTGTAATGCTCTGCGCAGTTTTTATAATTCCCTGCAGCGCCCTCCTCTCAGCCACAGTACAGCTAGCAAACCACACCAGGATTCCATAGGAGAGGATACTTTCCACGGCGCATCGGTAGAAGGACAGCAGCAGCGGCTGTGAGACGTTTGCTCTCTGCAGAGACCTCAGGAAATACAGCCGCTGCTGTGACTTCTTCACGAGAGTGACGGTGTTCATTTGCCATTTGAGGTCCTGGGAGATGTTTATTCCCAGGAACTTAAAGCCAGTGACTCTCTCCACCATGTCTCCTTTGATGTATAAGGGAGCAGGTTCCTCTCTCCTCTTCCTCCTGAAGTCAACGACCAGTTCTTTTGTCTTTGATGGGTTGAGTACCAGGTTGTTTTTGGTACACCAGACAGTCAGTTTTTGGACTTCATCCCTGTAGGCAGACTCGTCGTTGTTGTTTATCAGTCCCACCACAGTCGTGTCGTCCGCAAACTTGATGACCCTGTTTGTGGGTTATTTCTTCTCCAGGGGTCAAAAAGAGTATGGGATTCTATAAATGAATTGATAACAGCAACAAAAAATGGAAATTTTACTATTAAGTCTTGGGTTGGATCTGTCCAAATATGGATGTAATACACAATTAAAATCCCTTGCCTAATGTCAGTTTGTGGTCATTGAGATTTGGGAGGGATGTTATGAAGCTAGAGGAAAATGATGGGTCGTCCCAGTTTGCTCCACATTATTGCCATAGAGGGAGTGCAGAGACGGTTCACCAGACTGATTCCTGGGATGTCAGGACTGTCTTATGAAGAAAGACTGGATAGACTTGGTTTATACTCTCTAGAATTTAGGAGATTGAGAGGGGATCTTATAGAAACTTACAAAATTCTTAAGGGGTTGGACAGGCTAGATGCAGGAAGATTGCTCCCGATGTTGGGGAAGTCCAGGACAAGGGGTCACAGCTTAAGGATAAGGGGGAAATCCTTTAAAACTGAGATGAGGAGAACTTTTTTCACACAGAGAGTGGTGAATTTCTGGAACTCTCTGCCACAGAGGGTAGTTGAGGCCAGTTCATTGGCTATATTTAAGAGGGAGTTAGATGTGGCCCTTGTGGCTAAGGGGATCAGGGGGCATGGAGAGAAGGCAGGTACGGGATACTGAGTTGGATGATCAGCCATGATCATATTGAATGGCGAACGGTGCAGGCTCGAAGGGCCAAATGGCCTACTCCTGCACCTAATTTCTATGTTGCTATGTTTCTATACATTGGCTAGTGCCACCTGTGTGCCATATAGATTGCCTGTTACAACTACATACCTTCCCCTGGGGTCGGTGAGAAGAATATTTGGAGCTGAATATTTGACCTATCCAGGCTTTTTTCAGTTTCACATGTTCACTTAATCGGAGGTGAGTTTCCTGAAGGAAAATAATATCAGATTTCAGAGATTTTAAATGTGCAAAGACTCTGCTCCACATGACTGGATTATTAATTCCCTTTATATTCCAACTCAAAAAACAAATGTAGTCCTTATTTTTGTTGTCATCCATTTTTTACAGGGTAGTAAGAAAGTAAAAAAAAACAATAAAGTCCCTGCCTACAAACAAAAAACAGAGCCGTAAAAACCCGTGCTGATCTACCAGTACCCTAGAGATTGCATCCCTCACTGAGGGGATTTCTTCCATCGAGGGGATTTATCGCAGTCGCTGCCTCATAAAGGCTGGCAGTATCATCAGAGACCCACACCATCCTGGCCACACACTCTTCTCCCTGCTACCTTCAGATAGAAGGTACAGGAGCCTGAAGACTGCAATGACCAGGTTCAGGAATATCTACTTCCCCACAACCATTAGGCTATTAAACCAGGCACGGACAAAAATCTGATCATTAATAACCCATTTTACTTCGGAGTCACGTGAGTGACTACGTGAAGAACCCCGCTAGGACGCATGCGTGGATATCGCTACACACATTGCAACGAGTCACAGCAGGGGGAAATGACGTTCCCCTTAGCGGCAGAATTTAAAAGCCGGGAACAGCAGGTAAGGAGACTCTGCGTTCTTTCCACTTACTTTACAGGTGGAGGCATGGACAGATCCACGAGAAACAAGAAGGCTGCGTAAAAGCTGGCGGGGGAGAACCGCGGAGTTGCGGGCAGCCAGCAGCAGCCAACGGCACGCCAATCTCCCGTAATGGGAACAGCTGTGCCCGACTTTGCTCCCGCACCGGCCAAATCGACACCACGGCCGGGCGGTAAAGCGAAGCAAAAAAACAGACAGTCGTTGACTCCGATGAGTCCAACTTTGAACGGCCAGCCAGCGGCCAGTGCCCGTGAGCATTGGGGCCGGTTGGAGCGGCTTCTGGAGCAGCCGCGAGTGGCCAGTGCCCGAGAACATTGGAGCCAGTTGGAGCGGCTGTTGGAGCAAATACTCCAAAGTGGCAGGCTCCGGGAGAGGGAGCCTAGTCACAGTGGGCAGCTAGTAAGTCCTACAGCAGTACCTCTTGTGGGGCTGCACAGTGTTTCTCCCTCATCAGAGGGGAGTACGGGGAGGTCAATTCTGGGCTGAACCTGAAGAGGGTGCAGAACATACCGCTAATGTGCATGGGGTGCAAGAAAACCTATTGGATATGGTGTCCCAGTTTATTCAACCCGACCAAACTGGCCAAAACCTGGAGCCCAAAATAGCTGCTAGTATTGACTACATGTCATTCAACCAGTGGATATTATTTCAATGGCCCACAGACAGTCCACCAAAAAACAGTACTTGGTGTACATCAAGAAATGGGAAAAGTACTGTCAAAACAATAACATCACCCACAGATCTATGAACATCCCGTCTGTTCTGGAATTCCTGGCAAGCCTCCATTACGATGAGGGGCTCAGTTATAGTGCCATCAACTGCGCCAGAAGTGCTCTGTCAACATACCTGTGGCAAGGAACGGAGCGGCATTCTGTTGGGACACACCCCCTGGTAACCAAACTCATGAGGGGCATTTTTAATGTTAATCCCCCAAGAACCAGGTACTCCCAAATATGGGATGTGAGCATTGTACTGACCATGTTAAGAAACTGGTCTCCAGCTACAGCTCTGTCCCTACAGAAACTGACAATGAAAACAGTCATGCTGATGGCCTTGGTCACGGCACAAAGGGTCCAGTCACTACAGAAAATAAGGCTGGACCACATGACTATTTCATCTGGAAATTTAACTTTTCACATCAATGAATTAGTCAAACAGAACAGACAGGGGTCAGCAGGCTTAAAAACAGAATTCAGAGCCTACCCGACAGATGATCATCTCTGTATTGTAACACACTTACTATTATATATGGAGTATACTAAGATCATCAGAGGCAAAGAAACGTCACTTTTAATCAGCTACAAACAGCCACACAAAAAAGTGACAGTCCAGACCACCTCGAGATGGCTAAAACAAGTCCTAATAAAGGCTGGAGTAGACACTAACATTTTTAAATCTCACTCCACCAGAGCTGCAGCTACATCGGCAGCTATGAAGTGGGATATTCCTATGGACCAAATCCTCAAGACAGCAGGATGGTCAACGGAGAAAACGTTCCAACGATTTTATAATAAACCAGTCATTGAACATGGAACATTTGCAGAAACAATTTTAAGTTCTGTAATATGATTTTACCCCATAAATAGGGGCTATAATTTGGTGTTAATAAATTTATCGTTGTTTTTCAATATCGTATTGATGTCTAATGATGTTAACACTATTCTCCCCATAATCAAGGCAGATGTGATGCATGGACTCGTTTCCACGGCATGAAATCACAGAGCTTTAAAATCTTCACGTAGTCACTCACGTGACTCCGAAGTAAAATAGTAAGATTAAACGAGAATTTACCAGTTTGAAGTTTGATCGTTATTTTATGAGGAGTAACGTTGAGGGAATACGTGTCCTCCGCTCCCACCCTTGTCATATGCTCAACTGGTATCACTTCTCTAATCTTACTATGTTTAGTCATTACAGTTATCTGTGATTTCACACCGCTGCTTTGAAGAATGACACACATGCGTCCTAGCGGGGTTCTTCACGTATTCCCTCAACGTTACACCTCATAAAATAACGATCAAACTTCAAACTGGTAAGTTCTCGTTTAATCTTACTATTATCTGTTATTTGCACTTCATCAGTTTATTTATTCATGTGTGTATATATTTATATTATGGTATATGGACACACTGATCTGTTTTGTAGTCAATGCCTACTATGTTCTGTGTGCTGAAGCAAAGCAAGAATTTTATTGTCCTATCAGGGACACATGACAATAAACTCACTTGAACTTGAACTACCAGTGTAACATACCAGCATTTTCTCTCCACGCCTTTGTCATGTGTTTAATCAGCTTTTCCTGTATATGTAAACTATGCTCATTCCATAAATAAACAAGTTTGGCCTGAATTATTTATGGGATTTATGAGTGATTATCTTATACTTATGCCCCCTAACTTTGGATTCCACTATTCAAGTTGACTGCAAAGATATTCAAGGAACAATTCCAGTAATTCAAGTTATTTTTAATCCTGGTTAGATTTGCCGAAGGCTGAACGGAATACGTTTTACGAGCTGTAAAAGTGCCAAAGACAGGACATCGATGTCGGTGACATTGGAGCAATGTGTGATTCTTCAAGAAGAGCATAGTCTACATCCAGACTATTTTGTCCGAGCGCTGGACTGCATGAGAAGGTACGTGTTTCTCAAGTGCATCTTGAGTGCCTTTTAATGGTCTCCAGGGTAATTGCAGAGATTAACAGCAAATTAAACGAACAAATTGAATCTGTTGGCAATGAAGAGAGTAATTAAAAATATCGCAATGAAGCAGAACAACACAGCAAGCTACTGGTGATAAAAAATATACATAAAATAGATCTCAAGCATTGAAATATCAGAGAGGACATGATTTGTGCATTATTCCGTGCCAATTTGATTGCCAATTCAGCAGAATGCATGTACCCGTCAGCATGATGCATACTCTTATAATTATGAAATACTTCCTGCCCGTTGGAAATGTTAGAGTGGGTACATTATGCTAAACTGGTGTCATGTGCGAAACACACAACAATTTGCCATTTTATCAGTGGGAGATCATCCTCTCACCCAACTATTTGCACTGTTTAAAAATATCATCAGTTACCTGAACATTAGTAACTAATTGACTCCATAGTAATCTAGATGTACAGGTTTTCTGCAATTGGATGGCTGTGGAATGCAGGAGCTTGGAAAGCTTTCAGGAAGTATGGCTGAAGGCATCACCTTATTGTTTCTTTTATTTATTGGCAAATTTTTAACCGTGTCAATGTAAGAGGGAAGGTTGGCTAAGTAGCCCCTGCTCGCTTGAAAAGGGAGGAGAGATACATAAGAACATAGAAAATAGGTGCAGCCTTTCTAGCCAGCACCGCCTTTCATTGTGATCATGGCTGATCGTCCCCTATCAATAACCCGTGCCTGCCTTCTCTCCATATCCCTTGATTCCATTAGCCCCTAGAGTTCTATCTAACTCTCTCTTAAATTCATCCAGTGACTTGGCCTCCACTGCCCTCTGTGGCAGGGAATTCCATAAATTCACAACTCTCTGGGTGAATTTCACTTCCTGAGCATAGGGCTGGTCTGTGGCCGAATCCAATAGGCGATAATGGGCAATGTGCTTGCTCAAGGGTCAAGCTTGATTTATTTAGCTTGCAGCAACCTGTGAAGCATTATTTTTTTAGCTGTAACATCAGACAAAAGACGTCTCTGAGGGTCCTTGTGCATCAGTCAATGAAAATAAGCATGCAGGTACAGAAGGCAGTGAAGAAAGCGAATGGCATGTTGGCCTACATAACAAGAGAAGTTGAGTATAGGAGCAAAGAGGTCCTTCTGTAGTTGTACAAGGCCCTAGTGAGACCACACATGAAGTATTTGAGGAAGGACATTCTTGCTATTGAGGGAGTGCAGTGTAGGTTTACAAGGTTAATTCCCGGGATGGCGGGACTGTCATAGGCTGAGAGAATGGAGCAACTGGGCTTGTACATTCTGGAGTTTAGAAGGATGAGAGGGTATCTTATTGAAATATAAGATTGTTAAGGGCTTGGACACGCAAGAGGCAGGAAATATGTTCCCGATGTTGGGGGAGTCCAGAACCAGGGGCCAAAGTGAAAGAATAAGGAGTAAGCCATTTAGAACGGAGACGAGGAAACACTTTTTCTCACAGAGAGTGGTGAGTCTGTGGAATTCTCTGCCTCAGAGGGCGGTGGAGGCCAGCCCTCTGGATACTTTCAAGAGAGAGCTAGATAGAGCTCTTAAAAATAGCTGAGTCAGGGGATATGGGGAGAAGGCAGGAACGGGATACTGATTGGGGATGATCAGCCATGATCACATTGAATGGCGGTGCTGGCTCGAAGGGCCGAATGGCCTACTCCTGCACCTTTGGTCTATTTGAGAACAAGGATGTCTGTAGGTGTTACTTATCTGTCTTCATAGGTCAATTCCCTCACCTGAGGCCTTTGCAGGTCTGTTATCGCAAGCTTTTTGTGTTATTGCTTTATCATGTGCCAGCAATTTGGAATAATGTCAAAACTGACCCGAAGAACATGCGGGGATTGTGATCTTGTCACTTGTCTGTCAGTTCCCTCAATTATTCATTATCCTTAAATCAGACTTCCCTCTCACTGGGTGAGATGTTGCTCGCTGCTCAACAGGGAGGCTCAAGGCCACATGTCAACATTTTAAACATTTACACATAATATTACTGGATATATAAATCAATAATGGTGCAAGGGAGACTATGGTGTTTGAGACCATGATGGTCAAAGTATGTACCTTAAGGCAGAGGGACGGAGAATGAGGATAAATGTGGGCGATCTCAAGTCAAATCTGCCACAGACAGATTGGTTTGAGAGAGACAGAATATAAAGACAAAAGAACATATTATAAAAATCATTGTATTAGAAATCTCCTAAAACATTACACAGGCTAAAATAATTAAATTATGCACTGCATTTCTGAGAAGTTGACTGAAACTTACAAAATTCTTAAGGGGTTGGACAGGCTAGATGCAGGAAGATTGTTCCCGATGTTGGGGAAGTCCAGAACAAGGGGTCACACAGTTTAAGGATAAGGGGGAAGTCTTTTAGGACAGAGATGAGAAAAAAAAAATTCACACAGAGAGTGGTGAATCTGTGGAATTCTCTGCCACAGAAAGTAGTTGAGGCCACAGTTCATTGGCTATATTTAAGAGGGAGTTAGATGTGGCTCTTGTGGCTAAAGGGATCAGGGGGTATGGAGAGAAGGCAGGTACAGGATACTGAATGGATGATCAGCCATGATCATATTGAATGGCGGTGCAGGCTCGAAGGGCCGAATGGCCTACTCCTGCACCTATTTTCTATGTTTCTATGTAGGTCATTAGCAATGACCATTATTGATAAAAAGAGAACACATGCCGGTAATTACTACAGGTGCACAACCTTTTATCCGAAAGCCTTGGGACCGGACACTTTTCGTAATTCGGAATTTTTCGGCTTTCGGAATGGAAGATTTTTAGCGTAGATTTTAACGGCTGGCGCAGTGGTAGAGTGCTCGGCTCGTATCCGCAAGGTCGCGAGTTTGCGCCTCGATCCCGGCAGTTCCTCGATCGCGAGTTTGAGTCTTCAATGTAGTTTTTTCTTGCAGAATAGGAGAGAATAGGGAGGGTTAGGCTGGGATCATTCTCTGCGAGATAATCTTAGTGCGGGAGACAAGTGTAGGAGAGGTGTACTGACTGTGTGGGCAGAACTTTGGAAGTGATTGCCCACCATTCTCAAAAGCCGCTGTGTCTCCCTGTCCCTGGGATAGCAGGGGGCGATCAAACAGCACAATACCCCCCTCCCCCTCCAACTCGAGGAATCCGCTCCCCGATGGGCCGCTACGGCGACAAGTGGCAGTTCGCCCACAGCCCGAGCTGCGCCACCCCAAGAACAAGACGTACCTTGCACACCATCAGCTTCTGCCCCTACGGGGAGCGTGTTCCTCTGGAGTTGGAACGGGGCTGGGCTGGAGTTGCTGATCTGGGATCTCCGTGCTTGCAGTGGGCCTGGGGGTCGGTGTCCCGATGAGGGGGCGCAGCTCGGGCTGTGGGCGAACTGCCACTTGTCGCCGTAGCGGCCCATCGGGGAGCGGCTTCTGGTGGTCCTGACGTCTCCGGCCAGTTTGCAGTTTTCCTCTGGAGTTGGAACGGGGCTGGGCTGCTGCTGGCTGTGGGTCTCTGGGATCTCCGTGCTTGCGGTGGGCCTGGGGGTCGGTGTCCCGTTGGTCCTGACGTCTCCGGTGACTGCACTGCGCTGCTAGAATCGCCGACGTGAAGACAGTGCAAAGCTCCCGCGCCGGTGCAATGGGTGGGGAGCTGGAGAGGGGAGGGAAGGGGTCACACACATGGCCGGGAAGCAGAGGGGAGTAGGTGGGGTGAAACTGAAGGGAGCGACAATCTGCTCCTGCTGCCTGCCCGCTGAGTTAAAAAGTTCCCACGCAAGACTCACGATACACTGTGTATCGTGAGTCTACCGTGGGAACTTTTTAACTCAGCAGGCAGGTAGCAGCAGATTGTCAATTATTAACCCTCCCGCACAATATACCCTCACCTTCTCTTTTATGAATGGGGATTTAGTTCCCCTTTCTTCGAGGACTGACCGGAGGTTCCGCTGTCACCTCTGCGGGCCGCCCTCGGTGAACGTCTTCAAGGACCTTTCTTCAAGGACCGAAAAAATGTCGCTATTCGGAGCTTTTCGTTAGTTGGAATTTTGGATATAAGGTTGTGCACCTGTAGTTACCTTTTGTTGAGAGTCTATTGGAAAATGAATGACAAATGCAGCACTTCATGAAATTCAGAAAGGAAAGATAATATTTTGTGAAGCTGATGGTGGAGCAGCATAAATATTCCAATTGTTTATCAATGAGATGAATTGGTTACTATTTCCAGTGAAGTTCATTGGGTATTTTACCAAAAACACTTAATGCATGTCAGATAGAGACTGCCAATATCAGGTCGATTGTCAATTGCAACCTTGCTCATTTTACTTTTCATTAGTTAATATTCCCTTCAAAACATTGTTATTCTTTTATAAAATTAATTCTTAAATTTGGTCATCTCACATTCCACGTTGAGCTTTAAATATTTTTGAATGAGTTAAAATATATTAGTATTATTAAGGCACTAATGAGCCATCGTGATTTGTACTAATCAGAGGCCAAACCGTCTTCGCCCCAGGACATCACTGCAAATCTTCAAACCTTAGACTTCACCATCTTTAGATATTTATCAATGGCCATTCCCCAACACACGTTGAGAAAATGGAATGTATGCTTGTGAAAGCAAATATTCAATGATCCATCTCCGCATGCAACATGATCTGCCATGGGCTAATAATTGCCAAGCAACTTCTGTGGCAATTATTTGTTCAAGATATCAAGACCCATAAATCAAAAGCAGATAACTGGGGATTTGCTGCATATTAGACTATCTAATTGAATTACTTACATTCACGCTTGAGAAACTGAGTGCACTTCGGTTTTCAAGTCTGTACATATCTTTTTATTAAACTTTCTACACAATTGTAAATGGCTCGGCGCTGTTACCACTCATCCAATTCTCATTGCTCTAGCATGATAGAAGCATATATACTCATTGGGGAAATAGAGCAAACATTCACTTTGTACAGAAGTTATAACATTTCAGAATGCTTTAGATATGGTCATAACTTCAAATACTAGATAGAGAATCTTATGGTGTGTTTTAAATTGCTTTCTTGTCCACTGTGTGGTTTTGAAAGAAAATGGTTTCATTTCTTCGAAGGAAACCGTGTTATTCTTACCGAAGTGAACTGGTATCCCGTAAATATTTTACAGAATGCAGCAAAACTAGTTTGAATCATTATCATTGCTACAAATCAAAGTAATATTGCCTTGGTTTTAATTATAACATTAGTCCAGCGCTCCCTTCCATTGTGACAATTAAATGAAGCCGAGTATCTTTTTGGATGTTAAGCAATTTACTCGGTTTCAGGCAAATTTATCTTTATTTTACTGCAAAGTCACAATCTATCTTAATGTATTTAACTCTTGAACATAAATATGAATTATATATTCAAATGGAATTTCCAGCATGCCATTAATTTTGTGGACACTGGTTGGCTAACAAATGTAATCACCAACAATGAATATTCAAGAGTCACAAGTGTTTTATTGTCATATCAAATCAAATCAAATCAAATACATTTATTGTCATTGCACAACAACTGTACAACGAAATTTCATTGCATCTCCTTCCGTGGAATAATTAGAAGACCTTGGGATAAATGATATGTCCCGGAATGGAACAATGACATTCTTTCTTGCAACAGCACAACAGATATGTAAACATAATCACTCTGTAAGCACCATAATTAACAATTGAAAAAGTTCAATTGCCAAAAACAATTCTCCTTCGTCTAAGTAGACCGGAGCTTATTTGGAAGTTGTAGTGTTTAATAGCCTCATGGTTAGTAGCTCGATTCAATTTAAAAATCAAGTGATTAGCAACTTAAAGACTCGACATCGGTGCTTACTACTCATTTTGCAATTGTGCAAAAATGATTTTCATTTTATTACTGTACAGGCATGTTCAATTTGATGAAACATTTGTGTGTCACCACCACATGCCAAACATTTATTTTGTTACAACTTCCTTGTTCACTTGTTTATGTTACTGTAAGTTGAACAAGGGATGGGCATTTTTCATTGCGGTTTGCAGTGATCCACAACTTTGTAGTTTACAAATACACAGGACACAGATGTTAAAAGTCCAAAGTGCCAAATATCAACATGGTGATGGGAGCCTTCTGTACTCACCTGTGCTCCTCCGATGTTGAGAAAGGCTAGGCAGACACGTCATTGGAGTTATCAAGTGGGCACCTACTTTCATCGACATTTCGCTGATTGAACCAACGACGTCTCCAGTCGGCTCAGCGGTGCATTCTGTCCCACAACCACCCCCCTCTGCGTCTGTCTAGTCGGTTATTTGGGAGACCAAATGGAGTCATTCCTCTTCAGCCAGAGCCACTGGCTACTCCGCTCTGCCACCCGTGATGCTTCTTTGATGGCCTGGCGTAGGGCTTGTCCGTTGATCCACGAGTCCTTCATCAGTCTTATGGTAGATGTTGCCACAAACCCTCAACATCCAACTTCTACCGGGCAGACCTTAGCTCTCCAGCCCCGCTGTTCTGCCTCCGCTGCAAGCTCTCTATATCGCAGTTTCTTTCTTTCGAAGGCTTTCTGCACAGCATCCTCCCAAGGGACTGTGAGCTCCACAAAATACACCATGCGCTGAGAGTTCAACCAGAGCACAAGATCACACCTCAAGTAATTACTTGTCAATGTCAATGCGACTGAATTTTGGAATAAAGTTCAGATGTACTACATTGCGAGTTTAGATCATGTGACTGAGGATGAATTTATACCCAATATATGACTTCACCTCCAAGGGATTAGATATTACTGTATTATGCATCTGGTTCAAGTGATCGAGGATGAATTTCTACATGCATGGAATTTATTTATTATTAATTGACCTTTTATGGAATTGCACATCGGCAGCAAGTGAGGGCCAAGTGGTGGACATTTTTATACCGGACTCACTGAATGTCCCTACCCAGCTATCTAGCAAGTTAAACAATTAATCCAATACAGACCCGTAGACACGAGATGTCGTTGATGCTTTACTGTATTCAACTGTGAAACTGTAACATACAAGCAGAAAAGGAAACGGCATATTTAGTTATGTTATACACTTGGTATAGGAACGTAAACTATGATGCCATCACCAAATACGGTGCTGTTATGTGAGAAACCAGCCAGGGTACATGAAACATTCTTAACTGTGTTAATAATAACAATCCTGCGCAATAACGTTTATAACATGTAAAGATGCTGTTAACACAAACATAATTACTCACTGACATTGTGTCTAACAGATTATGTGGGGTAGGATGGCGATAGATTACACACTGGGAATTACACTGTCTATGTGGTACCCTGAGCTGGACTTCCTAGTTTATGATAACTTCCTGTATAACAGGAAGGGTAACTAAACGCTGTAGGAACAGGAATATCCAGCAGGTGGCATTAATGCATGTAAACATGCATTAATGTGGGACGACAGATGGCGCAATGGGCTAAGTGTTTGGCTAGCGACCGGAAGGTAGCCGGTTCGAATCCCGCTTGGAGTGCATACTGTCGTTGTGTCCTTGGGGCAAGACTCTTCACCCACCTTTGCCTGTGTGTAAATGTAATGTAATTATGTGAAGCACTTTGGGGTCAATGCAAGTTGACTAAAAATGTGCTATATAAATAAGATTATTATTATTATTATTATTATTATTATTAAACATCCAGCACAGTGCATCTGGTTCAAGCGATCGAGGATGAATTTCTACATGCGTGTAATTTATTTATTATTAATTGACCTTTTATGGAATTGCACAGAGGCAGCAAGTGTGGGCCAAGTGAGGGACGTTTTATAGACACTAAAGTTAATGGAAGAAAATGCATGTTGTAAAAAATGGATTGTCAATTCAACATTGCCTGCCTTATACTATCAGTGAAATTAAAATTCTTCCTGCATGTTTGTATTTAGATAAAGTAACGATTATAGAGTACAAAGAGTAATTATAATATGGATAAGGCAAAGTGTGATGCTGAGGCTCGTAGGAAAAGCTGATAAATGAGGGTGATAAATGATATTGAATAAATGATAAATGGGAGAAGGCGGAGCCACTTGGACAGAGATAGAATATATTTAAATAGTAAGAGAAAATGTTGCATAATTAGAAATGTGGAAAGGTACCAAAGAGAAATGGAACTAGAGACTTAAAATAGCATTTGATTTCCTTGGCACAGCAGAGGCAAGTTGTAAGCACAACATTAGAACTAGTTAAGAGATGTTTAGCAGGGCCTGAAGCTGCAGTCGGTCTGTTATGACAGATATGGGGACCACAGGCAAAGGAAGAGAATGGGCAAGAAATTTGCTGAGATTGTATTGTACAAAAATGCTCAGATATCTGCATGCCTGTATATACATTTTGAAGTTTTATCTATTTTAAATAATATACATTCTCCCTCATTTGGGCATTTTCTTTTTTTGTTTTGAAGATCAAATTGAAAGAATGGAAATGGTGTTGCCCTCTTTGCATAATTAAACCTATGCCATGAGTGCTAGACAAAGATCATTATTTAACCTTCAAATTCATCTTGTACCGTTTATTCATTTTTAGATTATCTGAGCTGCACTGGCACTTATTGTCCTTGAGAAATAATGGCAAGCTGCCTTCTCGAGCCATTGTGTTGTCATTTTGGTGGCTGTACTCAGGCAGTGGGGTTGGATCGGGATTTTCATGATTGAGGCTCCCTGATACTGAAATACAAGTGATATATGTTCAAGTTGGGATTGTGAGATTATATTTTTAAATTAGGATCTGGTAAAATGAATGCTTGTGCCCAAACAAAAAGCAAAGTGCTGGTGGAACTCAGCACGCCGGGCATCTTTGGAGGGAAATGGACAGACGATGCTTTGGGTTCAGGCCATTCATCGATCTGAAGCAGAGGCCTGACCCAAAACATTGAAAGTCCGTTTCCCCTAGTTCCGCCAGCAGTTTATTTTTTGATCAAGATTCCAGCATTTACAGTCCCTTCTGTCCACCTTATGCCTGAGGACGTGGCCCTTCGTTGCAGGAGAGGTTAGAACTAACATTTTCTATGATGAAACATGCTGGACAACAAATGAGTATGCGAGAGTATACTCCAGTGTGAGTTTGCTTGTGGTGGTTTCTGAAGATCCCTCACAAGTGCCCAGAGAATGATATCAATTAGTAGGTGGTGCTGATTTGATTCCAACGTTGCCAATTTGGAACCAAACTTCCACAAGGTATTTGGAAATTTGTGGTAAATCTTTTATATGTTCGTATAATTGTGGGATTTTCACTTATTGTGCAATGCTGCAGTTCATCAGTATCCATTTCACTGCAATCAACAGTGGCCACGACACTCGGATGTCCCTTGACATCATTGGTTTTTGTCCAGGGCGTCAAAGTGTCCTCGGACAGAGAATTTTTACATAACTCCCCTAAAATTGGTGAATGAACAAAACAAATCTATGGAGTCGTACAGCACAGAAATAAGCTCCTCGGCCCGACTCATCCATGCACCATCAAAGCTGGTCCCATTTGCCTGTGTTTATCCCCTAAACCTCCAATTCATAAACTAATACAGTGCGAACATACTCACATTAGAAACTTCCGTGTGCAAATAATTGACAGTAAGTTGCGTTATGTACACAACGGTATCTATAGCAAAGCTAAGCACATCAATCTCTTAATCTTCTATGACTTTATTAACAGTGCAGGTGTATGCAACTCCTCCCACCCATCTGATCTGAATGCTATTGATGCTGATAGATACATTTCCTAGACATTTCCAATAAACACATATGTAGACAGATTCTACAAGTTTTAGTTGAACTAAAAAAGCGACATTCAACTAATATTTGGCAGTCTGCATAAATAATATCCATAACCATTCCACTATGGACTAATTTATTGACCTTCACAGTTGGTTTTATCCACCATGAGTTACATTACATAATTACTGGCTAACGTTCGTCCGCAAATAAAACCCTGGATCTCCCAATATGTTTCTTGGCCGATCATTCATCAGATTATCTGGCCCCCACAAGTTAAGCATTGCACAGTCTCAAATTCCTCTGCAGCCAATCCCAAGTTACAGGCCTGATCTCTTTCCCTTCTAACCCTTCCTTGCCTAATATCCCCCCCCCCCCCCCCCCCCCCCTCCCCACCCCCCCCCACCACCCCCCTCCACCCCCCCCCCCCCCCCCCCCCCCCCCCAGATCATTTGACAGAACTCTAATCATAGCACTTATAGATTCATATTGTTTGTACACATACAGATGCTAAATTAAGTGATCTTTATAATTTACTAATTTCCTTCTATCACTAATACGTATATATTAGACACAAAATGTTGGAATAACTCAGCGGGACAGGCAGCATCACGGGAGAGAAGGAATGGGTGATGTTTTGGGTTGACCCAAAACGTTAGCCATTCCTTCTGTCCAGAGATGCTGCATGTCCCGCTGAGTTACGAGCGTTTTGTGTCCATCTTCTGTATAAACCAGCATCTGCAATTCCTTCCTGCACAATATTTATATTATGTGTGTTGTCACAGAGAAAGATCGCAAGTCTACTGTTTGAATTTGTAGAAAGATTAACACAAATATATATATGTTATTAAGAGTAAATCATATTTAAAAGGTGGCAATTAATAACTTTTAATAATGCAGAGAAAGAACAAATTTAAGAAGTTTGAGGGAAGATTGGAAGGAAATATCAGGGACCTTAAGAATAATACTCGACCAAGTGGGACCTGTTGCAGGGGGGGGTGGTGGTGGGCTGTGGCATCACACAACACACACACCACACACACACACACACACACACACACACACACACACACACACACACACACACACACAGTAACCGCCCCACACACACTAACCACCCCCCTTGATATATTAATATTATTCATTTGCTCCATTTACCCCATCCCCCGCCCTATCCACTCACGCATAGCACCCAACTCGTAGGCGTGGCTAGAGAGGGCAGAGAGAGGGCAGGGGCAGGAAGAGGGCAGGAGCAGAGGGAGGTCAGGGGCAGAGGGGGGGCAAATGGCAGGGGGCAGGGGAAGGGCAAGGGCAGAGGGGGTGGGGGGGGGGGCGGGGGAGGGCTGGTTCCCGAACGCAATACTCCCTGACTCCAGGCTCCAGCAACCTCCCCACCATGCGCTGACCCGGGCGAGTACAGGGGCGACCTTCTCGTTCTTTCTTCTGCGTCTTTTGAATAACCGGGGGTGGGGGGAGGGGGGGGGAAGTGGTCGGGGGGGTGATGTCACTCACAGCGCGAGGAAGAAGGGCACGCAGACTCATTGTGACGTCATCAGCGAAATACAGTCGTTTTTAAATTCAAAGTTTTGTCAGATTTTTGAACATTTTCAGTAATAACTCGAGAAATAAAGAATTACATTTTTGGATTAGGAAATTTTGGGCTCCACGGGAAAAATCTCTACCGGAATATGTAAAAACGTTATCGTTACCGCGTCATTTTTTCGCGAAGATGCGATTATACACAAACAAACACACATCCAAGATCAGACTTTTAAGTATATAGATATTGGAAATGGTGCTGGAGCAGAGAGTGCATTTTTGATCCTTATTTGTGAGGAAAGGCATGAGTTGTGGGCTAATAAGATATTTAAAGTTATTTCAATTGTAAGTGAACCTTTGAGGTTATAATTTGGCATATATCAAGTAGATATGTGTACGTAAGCTCCTTAACCAGGCAGTATACTCCTAGCTTACAATACCCTCCATAATGTTTGGGACAAAGACCCATCATTGATTTATTTACCTCTGTACTCCACAATTTGAGATTTGTAATAGAAAAAAAATCACATGTGGTTAAAGCGCACATTGTCAGATTTTAATAAAGGGTATTTGGGTTTTACCATGTAGAAATTACAGCAGTGTTTATACATATACATGTATTTCTGTTCATGAAGTCTTCCGCAGACAGTGGTCATTGACAAATCCACACCTGACTCCTGAAGAGTGTTTCTGATCTGTCGGACATGTGTTTGGGGATTTTTCTTTATTATAGAGAGAATTCTTCTGTCATAAGCTGTGAAGGTGTTCCTTGGCCTGCCAGTCCTTTTGCGATTAGTAAGCTCACTAGTGCTCTCTTTCTTCTTAATCATGTTCCAAACAATTGATTTTGATAAGCCCAAGGTTTGGCTGATGTCTCTAACAGTTGTATTCTCGTTTCTCAATCTCATAATGGCTTCTTTGACTTTCATTGGCACAACTTTGGTCTTCATGTTGATAAACAGCAATAAAAGTTTCCAAAGGTGATGGAAAGACTGGAGGAAAGACGAGATGCTGAGAGCTCTCTTATATCTGCATTAAGGAGGCAATTAAACACACCTGAACAATTACAAACACCTGTGAACCCATGTGTCCCAAACATTATGGTGCCCTGAAATGGGGGACTATGTATAAACACTGCTGTAATTTCTACATAGTGAAATCAAATGTATAAAAATATCCTTTAATAAAATCTGGCAATGTGCACTTTAACCACATGTGATTTTTTTAAATTACAAATCTCAAATTGTGTAGTACTGAGGGAAATAAATAAATGGTGGGTCTTTGTCACAAGCATTATGGAGGGCACTGTATATTGCTATGTTCCTAAAATGCCCAAATGTCTGTGTGCTCAGTTCAGGGTTCAGTTCAGGGTGGGGGAGGAACAGGGAGAGAAGACCCTACCCTCCCCCTCCCCTTCCCCCACACCCTCGTCAGCCTACTAGTTTCGCAGTTCACTATCAGCTGCTCCACAGCCAACAATGGATCATTGTGGGCTCCTGGGTCATCGGTGCCGGATCTGCTTTGTTCTGTACCTTTTCATACCTCTAGTTTTCCTCTCCCCTGACTCTGAAGAAGTGTCTTGACTTGAAACATCTTCAGCATTTTGTATCTACCTTTGGTGTAGACCAGCAATTGCAGTTCGTTCCTACATATCCTTCCTGTTGCCTATCACTTGGCCATTCATCGAACAGTGAGGGGATGAAGTGGGAGGGTTGATTGTATTATTCCATTAGTTTATCAAAGACTCATTTACTTCTCCATAATAACATCTATCAATGTTGGGACCATTTACCTTTTAAATAGACGTTCCCTTCCCAGTTTAAAGGACTAGTGACCATGATTTCAATTTCTCCCATCTCTCCGCCCTCCTCTAAGATGAATGGTCAGCATGTGATGGATGGTTTCTAATCACAGAATAGCATCTAACACCTTCTTTCCCCTTTAAATGCCTGTAACCTCTTTAGAAAATGAATGCCAATTGCCAATGAATTGTAGTTGGTTAAACATATGTAACAAAGAACCTTTGCCGTGACTGCTCACTCATCTGTGTGTTCTTCTGATCTTAAAGAAAGCAGAGAAGAAAGCAATGACACCCTGGCTCTTCATATCCTCCCCTCTTCATCGTTCTTGAATTACGTTGTCAAATATATTGATAAAGTTTATTTGTGTTTGCAATTTTAATATATTATTCATCTTGGCCGCTCCATACTTTAATGTAATTAACCAATCCATTTTCTGCCACGACCACTAGTATTTGGTGCTCCTCCAGCCATTACATTTCCCACGATGGTTTAATTTGTAGTCACATACGGGCATTTCAGAAGGGTCAGAGTTGCATCTTTGCCTTTCCTTTTCAAAAAGCCCCTTGTGGCGTAGCCCTTAGCAATATAATAATTCCAGTAAGTACATCTTAATCCCTCAGCTCTTCATCATGACAAACGTTTACCTGAGGAGCACTTTCCTTTCCATGAGGAGCAATTGCAACTTTCTCAACAGCAGATTTAAGCTGTTGACTAGTTCAAGGTATCAATTGGCTAGTTATCATCCATTCAGTTTCCCTCATATTGTGCCAACTTTCATCTTCTCTAATGGACTCTGTGCTTTGTAGGATCTCACAATGTACAGAATGGTTGTCTCCAGAATATCTCCCCTTATCCCATCTCTGCAGTTTGTGGCACATGCCCTCGGATCCATATGTTGTTCTACATGTTCACATTCAGTGCAGAGGTTTAAAGTTAACTTTTGATCTCCAAAGTAGCCTTGAAAACACTTAAAAAATCCCCAGCCCATTGTAAACCTGTGTGAACCTTTGCACAGGAACATTTAATCTCTGTGTGTGTGTGTGTGTGTGTGTGTGTGTGTGTGTGTGTGTGTGTGTGTGTGTGTGTGTGTGTGTGTGTGTGTGTGTGTGTGTGTGTGTGTGTGTGTGTGTGTGTGTGTGTGTGTGTGTGTGTGTGTGTGTGTGTGTGTGTGTGTGTGTGTGTGTGTGTGTGTGTGTGTGTGTGTGTGTGTGTGTACGTGTACAAGCTGGTTATTGCTTCCTCCAAAATTGGGAAGACATGGCCATGTGATGCCATAGCATTGAAGGCAAAATTAGCTTAGGAGTCAAAATTGTCTGGAAATTAATTATTGGGCAGTGGCATTAAATGCACGTGTATTGTAGCTACTGTATGTGTTCCACAGTTTAATTGGCTTGAATAGAGACATGTTTCACAAAACGAGTAGGATGAGCAGTGTATTCAGAACTTATTACTAAGATGGGCACAAAATGCCGGAATAACTCAGCAGGTTAGGCAGAATCTCTGGAGAAAATGGATAGGTGACGTTTTGGGTCAGGATCCATCTTCAGACTTCCTGACCTGAGACATCACCTATCTATCCATTTTATTCTTGAGATGCTGCCTGACCTGGCGAGTTACTGCAGAATTTTATGTCTATCTTTGGTAAAAACCAACATTCGCAAGTCATTTTTATTACTGCTTACCAGGGAATAGTTGCTTCTAATAACCATCATCTATATTGCAGAGTTGAGACCCCATTTAATAATTTCCATTTGACCAGGTTCATGTTGTTGTTGCTTTCTATTCAGTTTGCTTTCCTTTATGCTCATCTTTAACCTTTGATTTGCACCCCCGCCCCCTGCCATTGCTGAGCATGCGGTTCCTGTAACATAATAAATGACCTTTTCTGACTAATCTGAACAATCTTGAAGTAACATTGTTTTCTTTTCACTTTTTGCTGTGCGTTACTGGCCTTCCTCTCTGACTAACAGCAGTTATGCCAAGGAATCAATGAATGACACGGATGATCCTGAGACAGACTGTGATAACAGACCAACTTCAAGTCACTTCTACCCTGTTGCGTTGCTGCTTGTCAGCTCACACTTGTTGGTCGTATGGCTCATTTTGAGCCTTGCTTTACTCTTGGCCAAATATCAATAAAAATGCACTTGTTTGCCACGGCGTTTTGTAACTAACACTTGACAATGTATTCATGTGGCTATATATGACAAGCTTTGTAACACAACCAACATGTTTGTTAGTCAAAAATGTACACCTTTATTTGGAAAATTGTTCTGAGTTACCTGATTTATTTCATTGTTTTTGCGGTAATGATTTCATTGCTTATTTTTGTAGAAATTTGTTTCTTACAGATCATGTTATACGTTGTGTATGATTCACCTTCAAGTGTAATTTTCATAAACTCCTGATCTGTGATGCTAAACGGGTGAATGATATAATTGTACATGGCATTTCTTTTCATAAAATAGCAAAATATTTAAAAAAAACACACCTGCAAATGTATAAAGTCATGCTATATTTTTGGTCAGAAATCTGTCAAGGGCAGTCCTAAATTAAAAAAAAAATAGTTAATTGAATCGAGGAGTGTTTGTAGTTTTAGAAACGAGAATCGGAGTTGGATTTGGCAGAAACATGTGAATAATAGCAAGAAATTCACATATTTGATACGGAGTGAAAGAGAAGCAAGTCTGTCTTATGCAATAAAATTCAATGATTTTAAAATAATTAATAGCCTATTCTTAGAAAGCACAGTGTTCGGGAACTTGGCCAGTTCATTGTATATTTTAATGGCCTCTGTTCTTTCTAAGATCTGCACCTTGATTTTAACTCGGGAAAGCAACATGGAAGTCAACTGCTTATGGTCATTCTAAATCTCAACCTAATTTTAGCTTTCCCAAATTATTCTCTTACCTCCAAGCCAGCGTGGTCTTGTAAGTAAGTAATAAGTAAGTAATAAGCAATCAAAGACAAGACATCTTGTTTTGGGAATTATACTGGAGACCGCCCAAGAAATGTCCCCTAAGTCAACGAGCCTTGTGGGAATCTGAGATGGCCACCATCACATTAATGAGAAAACAAGTCTGGCAAGGAAGGTGGAGGTTCATTATTTACCTGATGTTACCAGATGTGAATATTTATAGACATAATTACCCTCCATTGTTCTGACAAGTCAATAGACAATAGACAATAGGTGCAGGAGTAGGCCATTCGGCCCTTCGAGCCAGCACACTACCATTCAATGTGATCATGGCTGATCATCCCCAATCAGTACCCTGTTCCTGCCTTCTCCCCATATCCCTGACTCCGCTATTTTTAAGAGCCCTATCTAGCTCTCTCTTGAAAGCATCCAGAGAACCTGCCTCCACCACCCTCTGAGGCAGAGAATTCCACAGACTCACCACTCTCTGTGAGAAAAAGTGTTTCCTCGTCTCCGTTCTAAATGGCTTACACCTTATTCTTAAACTGTGGCCCCTGGTTCTGGAATCCCCGAACATCGGGAACATGTTTCCTGCCTCTAGCGTGTCCAAGCCCTTAACAATCTTATATGTTTCAGTGAGATACCCTCTCATCCTTCTAAACCCCAGAGTGTACAAGCCCAGCTGCTCCATTCTCTCAGCATATGACAGTCCCGCCATCCCGGGAATTAACCTTGTAAACCTACGCTGCACTCCCTCAATAGCGAGAATGTCCTTCCTCAAATTAGGGGACCAAAACTGCACACAATACTCCAGGTGTGGTCTCACTAGGGCTCTGTACAACTACAGAAGGACCTCTTTGCTCCTATATTCGATTCCTCTTGTTATAAAGGCCAACATGACATTCGCTTTCTTCACTGCCTGCTGTACCTGCATGCCTGCTTTCATAGACTGATGTACAAGGACCCCCAGATCCAGCTGTACTTCCCCTTTTCCCAACTTGATGCCATTTAGATAATAATCTGCCTTCGTGTTTTTGCTACCAAAGTGGAGAGTCTCACATTTATCCGCATTAAACTTCCTCTGCCATGCATCTGCCCACTCCCCCAACCTGTCAGAGTCACCTGAGTCTTTTACCTGTGTCAGATGCTGCCAGAAGCCCACATTATAATGGCATCAGCCATTTATAAAATAAAACAACATTGATGAATCTGCGGCAGGCAGATACAAGTTGAGAGATTCATTTGATTGAAAAATGATATCCTGTGTTATCGGCATAACTTTGTTAGTTAACATACATTGCGTATTTGCGGTTAAACAAAATGCTGAAATATACATCCTAATTGTCATTATTCCTGATGCCAGTCGTAATCGGAACAAGTAGAATTGATATAATATTTGGCTTTTCTGTCCATGTAATGTGTACCTACGATAAACCATGCAATTGCTTGTTCATTGTACATACAACCAGGAGACAAATCAAAATCATGGCTTGGATAGAGTGGATGTGGGGAGGATGGTTCCACTTGTGAAAGAGTCTAAGACCAAAGATCATAGCCTCAGAATTAAAGGACGTTCCTTTAGGAGGAATTTCTTTAATCAGAGGATAGTGAATCTGTGGAATTCTTTGCCACAGAAGGCTGTGGAGGCCTAATAAATGGATATTTTTTAGGCAGAAATAGATAGATTCTTGGTTAGAATGGGTATCAAGGGTTATGGGGAGAAGGCAGGAGAATGGGGTTAGGAGGGAGAGATGGATCAGCCATGATTGAATGGCGGAGTAGACTTGATGGGCTGAATGGCCTAATTCTGCTGCTATCACATGACCTTATGAAAATTATCTTTGATCCCATACATTCGAATCGGTGTGTTCATGGAAATAATATTGAAATATTTTGACTTGCTAATATAAACCACCCCCCCAGCAGAATAAAATTGAGATATTAAAGGCTTCTTAAATGTTCCATTTTCCTTCCTTTGACTTGTCTCGTCACTCACAGTTTGCACTAACCACAGCAGTACACATGGCTACACAAATGTCCCACTTGCCACTAAGAACTGTTAACATATTTACAACTAAATTGGTGAATAAGAAAAAATTTGTGTCATCATTTTTGACAGATAAGAATATTTGAACTAATACACAATTTCCAGCTTTGATTATTGATGGTTGGGATTGCAAAGTAAACCAGCTGTGACTGTTTTTGATTTTTGCACTGTTTCCCTGCAAAGTTAAAGTGTATATATTGAACAGCTAGTGACCACTTCAGTGAACAATTGGTTATTTTGGCCTGCCCTATGGATTGACTTGTGTAAGATGTATCATCACCTGTTTTAAATAAATGTAGATGATTATCCAGTTATTTTTACTTATTGTAAATGTTACAGCAGAGGTTTAATAAATGAGAGCATTTGTTTTCCTTTCTCCTGTGGTATTATTACGATTTTATTTTCCTTTTTGCCAGAGAAGGATGTCGAATAGAAAATGCACAGAAGAACATCAAATGCAGGAAATATGCATTCAACTCGATTCAGCTGATGGCATTTCCAAAATATTACAGGCCACCTGACGGGACGTACGGAAAAGCAGCCACTTGAGCAATTTTATTTGTAAGCAGACAGCTTACAAAAACAAATCAGGTGTTTGTTAGCTTCAAATAGAGAGAGTGGCTCTCTCTTTTTTTGATTGAGTGATTTATCTGTTGATGGCGAGCACACTTGTGTTACAGTCATTGGGAAACATATATGTGCCTTGACTATAGAAATTGTACAGAGCCCTTTTCACTTTTTTTTGTTGTTGATTAAAGCCATTTTTCCCAGTTAATGTTGCACAAAGAACACTGGCACGAACTGTTACAGTTCTTTTCCAAAAGTGACATTTGTTTTAAAAATACTTTAAATGGTACTCGCTGAATTAATAATCAGGGAACTGGAAGGTCTTATTACAACAAATCATTTTCCACAGCCACATTTTCACTGCCATTTAGAAATAACAAGTGATTTTTAAAGTAGATGTTTTGTAACATATACAAATACATACTGCTTGATCATTACAGTTATTTGTTAATAAACCCACCTCAAGTGCAATATGACTATTATGTGCATTGAAGAATTGATATATTTGCTGGTGCTACTTGCACCAAAATATTTTTCTCTTCGGTAAAATATATGCTATGTTCTTAAGAGGAATTTGTATGAAATGCGCTTCTAGACCCTATATTGTGTTTTACTTCAAGCATAGGCACCTAACTGACAATTAGACATTGACATTGGAAATAATTGTCCCGGGCACATTCACCAAACAAGGAACTATTTAAATGCATTAAGAATCATTTCAACTTTTAAAATATGCTTATCTCTGTTATATAACAGCTGTAAAAAAAGCAGAAAGTCTGGATTATTAGAATGCTCAGTAATATTGAGTAGAACCAGGCATGTGTACAGATATTCATTAAACTAAGGACATTTTAATGTGTGAAATGGCCATTCATGGATTAGATTTCTTGAGGTCCTTAAGCAATTTAAATTAAGCAATACGTCTGTTGCTAATGCAACATTATAATTAACGAACCAAGCAGAAATGAATAGTGATACTTAAGGAAGCTACGTGTAGGTATCTTTGGAACCCTCTCGAAGAAAGAAGTGAGAATCTTTCAGGACGAAGGAGAATTAGAGTCTCTGGAGAAATAAAGTTGGAGCTGGTAAGAGGATAACAACTCTATCCAACCATCAGAGTAACCTATTTATTGCAATCAATCACACAATGTTGGGTCTTTTTTTTAAATGTTATTTTTGTGCATGACAAGGTGATCTTGTAAAACTGGTGCTTTAATTCATGTTCAGTTGATCACTGCAGCAATAGCAACTGCAAAAAGCAAACTTTTGTGAATTTGTTCGACCAAATAAACTTAATTTTCTATAAGAATCGATTTTAAGAGCACTCTGTTGGATTGCAAGAAGGTTTAAGTAATCCCCTAGAATCTAATTGCATGGCATGGCAGTGTGACCACCTTAGGGATTCATAAGATCGGGATTAATGCATCAAAAATGAACTTCCTCTACTGCTCTCTCTTCCAGTACCCTGAGATGTAGGCTTTCATGTTTGCAGTTTCCAATGGATTATTTATTTTCTGCTATAAAGACAGATGAAAAACTGTTTCCTAAATCTCTATTACAAGTCACTCCCTGAAGGAACACACATTTAGCATTACTATTCTTCCTCTTTTTGTGGCCATGTAAATGTTCTCTTTTTGTCATTTCTTATTTTCTATTTCCCCCCCTATCATTTTCATAGCAGCTTTTGTTGATTTTCAAGTTCTTTCAAATGCTAGTTTAAGTAAGTAAGTAAGTAAGTTTTATTGGCCAAGTATTCACATACAAGGAATTTGCCTTGGTGCTCCGCCCACAAGTAACAACATGACATACAGTGACAGTTACGAATGACTCAGAAAACACTAAACATTAATAATAATAAAACATTAATGATAAAACACCATTTATGTGAACCAACAAAATACCAGATCAAAGGGAGGCTACAGATTTTTGGCTGTTGAGTAGAGCAACTACTCATGGATAAAAACTGTTTTTATGTCTGTGGCTGTGGCAGCTTTGACAGTCCGGAGTCGCCTTCCAGAGGGAAGTGATTCAAAGAGTTTGTGGCCAGGGAGAGAGGGGGGTCAGAGATGATCTTGCCCACTCGCTTCCTGGCCCTTGCAGACCTTATAGGCAACATATCCTTATTCCGCTACCATGGTTAGTATTATTGGTTGGTTACAGCAGTAACACTTTCTAAACAAGGATTCATGTCTCCATGATGCATACATTCATTGAAAATTATGAATATTTTATTTAAGCAATCATCACCTTATCTCCCCTCACATCTTGTGACATAAATTGCAAATCTACCCGAGTTGGACTTCCATATCAATTGTAGTTAAATGCATGACCATTGGTGAATGCTCCTTATATATCCGATTTACATTCTGTCCAAAGTTCATTGCTAACATGTCATGCATTGCTTTCTACTCTGATCATTCTTAGCTCCACCCATACAATTCTAGGCAGATCCTAATTGACTACGGTATTTTTGTCTCAACACCGTTACCCACTTTGTATTCTTTTCTATTTCATGTGTTTATAGTGGAAATCAAGTCCTCTGGAATAACTAGCTTCCAATCTTTCTCACCGTGCAGTCATGGATGCTTACATGACCCCCCCCCAATACATTGGAAGCACGTCATTGGAGATCTACTAACTTCTGGCACATTTCAGCAGGGCACATGTTGCTATGATTTAGTTCGCTCTGTGGGAGAGGCCAAACAGCGAATACTCATCAAAAATTTAACGGATTTTCTATTACTTTTTAAACTGTAACTCATTAATTAAACCCTGAGAGAAACAGAGAAACTGGAAGTGCTGACGGTGCAAAACCCACAGAACATGTTGTGGCTTTGCAGTCGTCAGTAGAAAAAGCTCTTTGCTTATGTTATATTGGTTTGCGGATGACACAAAGTCATCGAAGACACGAAGACGACACTCCAAGTTAGCGGATGACACTAAGCTGGGGGGGCAGTGTTAGCTGTGAGGAGGATGCTAGGAGGCTGCAAGGTGACTTGGATAGGCTGGGTGAGTGGGCAAATGCATGGCAGATGCAGTATAATGTGGATAAATGTGAGGTTATCCACTTTGGTGGCAAAAACAGGAAAGTAGACCATTAGACCTTATTTGTAGGAGGCAATGCTCCATTTCCATCTAACCTTACAACATAGAGCCCTACACAAGGCCATTGATCTCCTTGTAGAAGAGTCTTCAATGGGCAGTAGGTGACTAGTTCACACTCAGGAGGTGAGTTGTTTTAAAAATATTTTAAGGAGGTGGCATTTAAGAATCTCATTACAATTGTGCTGACTTCAGGATTGAGGTAAAGGTGATGAAGAAACAAGAAACTGCAGATGCTGGTTTACAAATCAGGACATAGAGTAACTCAGTGGTCAGGCAGCATCCATCAAGAACATGGATATGAGGGGACAGGACCCTTCTTCAGCCTTTCCAACCCAAGCAGCCCATGAGGTAAGTGCTTGCTGTTTCAGACAGATTACAATGAAATTTTAGAATGAAATTATTTCTAGCTGCAGATTTTCCGGTACATTAAACCAACACCACAACAAATAGATATAATAAATTATAATACAACAAATTATCAGTAATATTAGGTAACCCAATGTTCCCAATGTTGGGCGAGTCCAGAACCAGGGGCCACAGTCTTAGAATAAAGGGGAGGTCATTTAAGACTGAGGTGAGAAAAAACTTTTTCACCCAGAGAGTTGTGAATTTATGGAATTCCCTTCCACAGAGGGCAGTGGAGGCCAAGTCACTGGATGGATTTAAGAGGGAGTTAGATAGAGCTCTAGGGGCTAGTGGAGTCAAGGGATATGGGGAGAAGACAGGCACGGGTTATTGAAACATCTCCACAACATCGCCAAACTCAGACCCTCTCTCACACCTCCCGCTGCTGAAAGACTCATCCATGCCTTCATTTCCTCCCGACTGGACTATTGCAACTCACTTCTCCTTGGCATCAGCTCCACCTACATCAACCGACTCCAACTGGTCCAGAACGCAGCCGCCCGACTCATCACCCACACCAAATCCTGGCATCACATCACTCCAGTCCTCAAACAACTTCACTGGCTTCCCATCTCCCACCAGATCACCTACAAAATCCTGGTCCTCACCTACAAAGCCCTCCACCATCTGCCCCCCCCCCCCCCCCCATATCTCACTGACCTCCTCTCCCCCTACCAACCCTCACGGTCCCTCAGATCCGCATCAGCCGGACTCCTCTCCATCCACAAGTCCAACCTCCGCAGTTTTGGGGACAGAGCCTTCTCCAGGGCAGCTCCCAGGTTCTGGAACTCCCTCCCCCAACTGATCCGCAATTCCGTGTCCCTCACCATCTTCCAGTCCCGCCTCAAGACCCATCTCTTCACCTCTGCCTATCCTTAGCCCCACGTGCCGTCCCTTTTCATCTGTGCATTAATTGCCTCATATTGTGTTTTGTATTGAATTCTGTATTTACTTTGTGTACTAGTCATGTCTCTACTATTTATTTCATTCCCCTTACATGTTTTTCCTCTACCTGCTAAATTTTTGTAAGGTGTCCTTGAGACTCTTGAAAGGCGCCCATAAATAAAATGTATTATTATTATTATTATTGAAAGGGGACGATCAGCCATGATCACAATGAATAAGGGTGCTGGCTCGAGGGCTGATTGGCCTCCTCCTGCACCTATTGTCTATGTAACAAGACTATAATAGTGCAGCGTTATACAGTCAATTATAGTTTGTTGCTGAGGTAATGGTTCTGCAGATGGTTGAAGAGCCTGATGATTGTTGGGAAGAAGCTGCTCTTGAAACTGGAAGTGATGGTTCTCGGGCTCCTGTCCTTTGCCCCAATTCAGTGTGGTGAGGATCTTTGATCGTATTAGCTGCTTTTTTCGAGGCAGCAACCCTGTAGACCCCTTTGATGGTGTGTTAGGTCAATAGCCGTGAAGGGCCAGGGCCAGGACCAGGCAAGTTACTGATGCAACCAATCAGAAGGCTCTCACCGTCCACCCGTGGAAGTTTAATAGAATATTTAGCAACATTCCAAATCTCCAGAAACCTCTAGATCTACAGCCACTGCCCTCTCTTGAACCAGCCTCCTCCATGCTCCCACGGTGATCAGGCACCCATTGGCTAATTTGCCAGTTTGCTACGTAAACCCACCAATAGAGCCTCCGAAAATCAACATCCACTCTTGCAAATTCCTGTTCTTGTTTCCCTCAAATGTTTCTCTGCTCACGATCTCCCCCCAGTGCCACTTTGACCATCTCTCCCACAGTGCACCCATTGGCTCTGGGTTGCAGCTTGTTTCCATAAAACCACCAATAGAGCCTCCGAAAATCAACATCCACTCTTGCAAATTTCTGTCCTCTCACTCATCATTTGTTTCCCTCAAATGTTTCTCTGCTCACGATCTCCCCCCAGTGCCACTTTGACCATCTCTCCCATGGCTCTATTTTATTTAATAGTTCTCAGTGACATTTTAGCTTCTCCTGCCCTCTGTGTCAGCCAGCGTGCAGCTCAGGATGGTTCATCTTCCCATCATTGCCCCTTGAGGAACTAATACCCAAATGTGAGACGACTGGATAACTACCAAACATTAGCCACTGCCAATCAATGGGGTTTTATTTGTCACAAGCATGTCTGAGACACTACATCTTGAAGATATGAGACTCGGCTTAGCAGGGAAATCAGAGCAATTTTTAAAGACATGGTCTCCTTTCATTGATTCATTACAAGTATAGTATGGTGCAACACAACTCTGGAATTAAACCGATTCACGGACAGGGTGATGGGTTGTGGTGAGAAATGAAGCAGGTATATCAACATGTAAAGGTCCCTATTTTATTTTCCTTTATTATTTTTGCTTTTTGTCTTTTTACTCTTTTATAGGCTTTAACTCATTCACTCCTGGACTGCACTATCTGGTAGTCTAGGGGTTTACACTGCACTATCCGGCAAAGCAGACTATTATCTAATTGGTGGCCGATTGGGAAAGGGGGAGATGCAGCGAGACCTGGGTGTCATGGTACACCAGTCATTGAAGGTAGGCATGCAGGTGCAGCAGGCAGTGAAGAAAGCGAATGGTATGTTAGCTTTCATTGCAAAAGGATTTGAGTATAGGAGCAGGGTGGTTCTACTGCAGTTGTACAGGGTATTGGTGAGACCACACCTGGAGTATTGTGTACGGTTTTGGTCTCCAAATCTGAGGAAGGACATTATTGCCATAGAGGGAGTGCAGAGACGGTTCACCAGACTGATTCCTGGGATGTCAGGACTGTCTTATGAAGAAAGACTGGATAGACTTGGTTTATACTCTCTAGAATTTAGGAGATTGAGAGGGGATCTTATAGAAACTTACAGAATTCTTAAGGGGTTGGACATGCTAGATGCAGGAAGATTTTTCCCGATGTTGGGGAAGTCCAGGACAAGGGGTCACAGCTTAAGGATAAGGGGGAAATCCTTTAAAACCGAGATGAGAAGAACTTTTTTCACACAGAGAGTGGTGAATCTCTGGAACTCTCTGCCACAGAAGGTAGTTGAGGCCACAGTTCATTGGCTATATTTAAGAGGGAGTTAGATGTGGCCCTTGTGGCTAAGGGGATCAGGGGGTATGGAGAGAAGGCAGGTACAGGATACTGAGTTGGATGATCAGCCATGATCATATTGAATGGCGAATGGTGCAGGCTCGAAGGGCCGAATGGCCTACTCCTGCACCTAATTTCTATGTTTCTATGTTTCTGTCTGGTAGTCTAGGGGTTTACACATTCACTATTTCTTTCTCTTTCTCTCTTTATCACTCTTTCTCTCTTGTTCCATTTCGTTCTTGTTAAATTTAAAATTCAAGATGTACATTAAATATATTTTGTCATATGTCACGGTTTATACTACTGTACATAGTCTCTAATAAAAATACAAATATAAAAAATAAAAAACATATGCAAGTGCAGAGTGGGATTATTTTTGCATCTATTACACATGCAGGCGCTGTCATGGTTTTGGTGCCATTTCCAATGTCCAAAGCCCAGTCGGCCCGCGTGCTTGATACACTGGTGCGGTTCTCCTCGTCTGGTTATCATTGTGTCCCAGAAGTACTTCCTGAAGCCAAGCCTGAAGGTGCTGGAGGCATTAACCCAGTCCACCATCCTACCAGCCCACGCTCCTCACATCTGATGTCTCCAGCTCCCTCCTGGTCCCACCGACTGCCAAACAATAAACAATAGACAGTAGGTGCAGGAGTAGGCCATTCGGCCCTTCGAGCCAGCACCGCCATTCAATGTGATCATGGCTGATCATCCCCAATCAGTACCCCGTTCCTGCCTTCTCCCCATATCCACTGACTCCGCTATTTTTAAGAGCCCCATCTAGCTCTCTCTTGAAAGCATCCAGAGAACCGGCCTCCATCGCCCTCTGAGGCAGAGAATTCCACCACACCACTCTCTGTGAGGAAAAAGTGTTTCCTCGTCTCCATTCTAAATGGCTTACTCCTTATTCTTAAACTGTGTGGCCCCTGGTTCTGGACTCCCCCAACATCGGGAACATGTTTCCTGCCTCTAGTGTGTCCAAACCCTTAATAATCTTATATGTTTCAATGAGATCTCCTCTCATCCTGTCAACCCTCCCTCCAACATTCCATTCGACATGTTCCCTGCAGTGACCTTAGGCAGCTTTGCTCGCCATTCACAATGCCAACAACTTTTATATCACCCACAAATCTATCGATTATGGGTCCTACAGTCACACTCACAATAGTTTTATCAAATTTCTGAAATAAAACCCCCCAAAAACAGGGAACACCCCCCAGTGTTCGACAAGTTAGACAACATCAGTGGAGAAAGAAACAAGAGTTAACAGCACATGTTAATGAGCTTTGGCAAAGTTTTGTTTCCACTACAACTACATCAATCCTTGAAGTGCAGTAAATGCTCGGAATGAAACTGTTCTCAATTAGCTTAGGATAATTGCCTTGGAGATTGGAAAACTGCTTCTCACTGGAAATTATTCAGGAATGTAATAAACATAAATTGCAACATTTCCCATTCTGTGTTATTAGATACTTGCATAATATTCTTCAATTCCCCAAACCTCTGCATCTCTTGCTATACTCATGATTCCAAAATGTTATTGCATGACTTTTTCATTTCAAAAAAGGAACAAAATTCACTCTGAGTTTGTCAGTGGGCCTAATTTTTAATTTAGGTCATAAGGTCATAAGTGATAGGAGTAGAATTAGGCCATTCGGCCCATCAAGTCTACTCCGCCATCTAATCAAGGCTGATCTATTCTTGCCATAGAGGGAGTACAGAGAAGGTTCACCAGACTGATTCCTGGGATGGCAGGACTTTCATGTGAAGAAAGACTGGATAGACTCGGCTTGTACTCGCTAGAATTTAGAAGATTGAGGGGGGATCGTATAGAAACTTACAAAATTCTTAAGGGGTTGGACAGACTAGATGCAGGAAGATTGTTCTCGATGTTGGGGAAGTCCAGAACAAGGGGTCACAGTTTAAGGATAAGAAGGAAATCTTTTAGGACTGAGATGAGAAAATCATTTTTTACACAGAGAGTGGTGAATCTCTGGAACTCTCTGCCACAGAAGGTAGTTGAGGCCAGTTCATTGGCTATATTTAAGAGGGAGTTAGATGTGGCCCTTGTGGCTAAAGGGATCAGGTGGTATGGAGAGAAGGCAGGTACAGGATACTGAGTTGGATGATCAGCCATGATCATATTGAATGGTGGTGCAGGTTTGAAGGGCCGAATGGCCTACTGCTGCACCTATTTTCTATGTTCCTATGTTTCTATCTATCTCTCCCTCCTAACCCCATTCTCCTGCCTTCTCCCCATAACCTCTGACACCTGTACTAATCAAAAATCTATCAATCTCTGCCTTAAGAATATCCACTGAATTGGCCTCTACAGTTCTCTGTGGCAAAGAATTTCACAAATTCACCTCCCTCTGTCTAAAGAATTTAAGGGAAAATACCCAAACAAAACATAAAACATACAAATGTTATACAGAAGAAAATAGCTATCAGTAGAATTTAACTTTTTATTAGCATTTCAATCCATGTGACTATGAGTGTAATGGAAGCCTTATAGTAATAACGTCATTTTTTACTGCTCTCTGGATTGCAAAAAGTCAACAAATTCTAGGGTGGAACTTTATAAATTTCCTGGAAAAACATGGAGTAAGGCAACCTTGATCTATTGCATCCCAGCTGTGTTAAACTATTCTCCAAATGCCATCACAAATGTTACCAAAGCCAGTTTTTTAGTATGTGGGAAACTTGTAGCAATGTTACAAAATTTTGAGATTTAAAAAATCAAGTCTGCAATTTATCCCATCAGATAAAGCATAACAATAAGTTTAATTTGACACCTAATTCACTTTCATATCTCAAGTAATAAAAAAGGTATGGCCATTTTCATACTCAGAAATTAGCATCTTGTTCCCTATTGATTTTCTATGGACATAACAAAAAAGCTGTGATCATGGACAGTCAAAAGGCCATAACCTTCTTAAAAATTAAGAGAACTGAATGAAATTTTCAGTTATCATAGATTGAAGCATTCTGAAACAAATATAAAATAATCTTACTTGGATGACCTGAAATTAAAGCATATAATTAGTTAGTTACCCAATTGTAGCTAATTTCAAACTTCAATCACTAGATCTAAACATCTATCCATTTCTTAATAAATGATTAACATTTTTAAATAGCCCAAGTGTCCAAATAATATTCACAAATAATTCACAATAAAACATGATTTTTAAATCTCATTTACATCAATTTATAGGCCAAATGGAAGGAATTTAGTGTTCATTTGCTGTAAATTAAAGTCAATTTAAATCTGCTTTCTAGTGGGTTCCTGTGAACGCGCTGGTTTAGAACGTTCACATTGCGCTGGATTTGTGCCCTCAAGTGCCCAGAAAAATACTGCGGGATATAAAGAGCCCAAAATGAACTACTCGCTATAGAAAACTTTATATACAGGGTTATATACAAGCCCCATTTAATGTAAAAATAAGGTACATACCTTTAATTGTTTGCTTTATAAAACCCTGGGGCTGCGAGAGGTTGCGGAGTGAGAGAGTGATTTTTAAACTACTATAAATATTATACAAGGCCATAAAAACTAATAATACCTTTTGCGACGGGGTCTTTCAGCGATTTTCCGTTAATGATTTACTAGGCTGAACATTTTCGATTGGAACAGCCTAGTAAAAATCGCGTTTTAAACCCACCCCCTCTAAACAGCGCCAAAATCACGCACACGGGGCGGGGCAGATGCTCAGACACGATTCAGGTAGGTTTTGTAACATACCTAAAACTTGTATTTAGAATGAGAGATTTTCATGAAATGGACATCATTCGAAATGAAGAAGACCTTTAATTGTGGACAAAGGCTGGCGGGTGTGTGGGCACAGCTGCCGAGGAGGTAGTTGAGGCAGATACTATCACAAGACACATTTGTACAGATACATGGATAGGATAGGTTAAGAGGGATATGGGCCAAACGCAGGCAGGTGGCACTGGTGTATTGAGGTATGTTTGTAAGGGTGGGCAAGCTGGGCTGAAGGGCCTGATTTCATGCTGATTGACAATGAATCTATGACTCTATATTACATCTTAATATATTTTAAAACTCATTCCACAATCATCTTTCTTATGCATTCCTTCTGCATTGCTTCGTGCAAGATATTTTTACCCCAACTGCCTGACTGAAACACAATGGGCAGTAGTGATGCCAATTTATGTCAATGGAATCCTTCAGTAATATTAATTCAGCAGAAGGAGCCGGAATCAAAAGTCAACTTTACAGCACGCTTCTTCCTTGTGGGCCTGTCCCACTTAGGTGCTTTTTTTTGGCGATTGCCGGCAAATACGACATTGAAGTTCACCAAAGTCAGCACCGGCGACAACTTGTGACATCCTGTCCACAACCGATGACATCCTGGCTGTCGACAGCCCACGTCAAGCTACGCTCATTTAGCGTCAAACCCAAGTCGTCACCGTCGCCGAAAAATGTTCAACATGTTGATACATGGTTTCACCGACCAGATAGACACTACGACACTTTGGCCGACTGTGGAGACTTATCACAACCGTACAGGTGACACCCCGACAACCATGTGGTGACCACATCGTCTCCTAAAAAGTCGCCTAAGTCGGACAGTAAAGTCGGATCGGGCTTTCAAATATGTTTCTGTTTACTGGAGAGCAGGGAAATGTAGCAATGCTGCAATAATAAAGCAAGATGCCGGAGGGATCTAGACAATAGATAATAGGTGCAGGAGCAGGCCATTCTCTCTCTCTCTCTCGTGTTCATAAAAACTCTTACAGTTTGTTTTGATCTTTTCGTTGCTGGATTGTTACACCCTCCCTGGACTTTGACGTACCACCCCTTACCACCTAGTGGGTCCTCCTCATCAATTTAACGTTATCCTTCACTCCTTGTGTCAATGACAGATAGTGCCTCTTTTTTCTCGTGGATTACCTTTTTCTAATTGGGACAAATTCCTGCTGAGTTTTATGAATCAGTTAGCTTATTTACCCAGTGCACCTTAGAAAGCGTCGCCTTCGTGCCATTATAATGAACAGGTTGAAGTTGAAGACAGTGGTTTTAGTTTTCTGGTGTTCACCAGAGGCAATCCTCAAATTCTTCTTCGCTGTTATCCATGCCACTTTCTTCATCTAATCAATGTGAAGATTAAACTCTCCCCACTGGCAATTGCAGTTCCTTTCATACATGCCCTAGATATTCCCCATTTTGTGCTCTACACTATCGGGAGATCAACATTTGGGGGCCTATAGACTCCTCCTTCCCATGTCTCCCTTTCCCTACTATTCACAATTTCAACGCAAACCAATTTGACGTTACTATCCACTACCTCTGTATCAAGTCAAGTCAAGAGAGTTTATTATCATGTGTCCCTGATAGGACAATGAAATTCTTGCTTTGCTTCAGCACACAGAACATAGTAGGCATTGACTACAAAACAGATCAGTGTGTCCATATACTATAATATAAATATATACACACATGAATAAATAAACTGATAAAGTGCAAATAACAGATAATGGGTTATTAACGTTCAGAGTTTTGTCCGAGCCAGGTTTAATAGCCTGATGGCTGTGGGGAAGTAGCTATTCCTGAACCTGGTTGTTGCAGTCTTCAGGCTCCTGTACCTTCTACCTGAAGGTAGCAGGGAGATGAGTGTGTGGCCAGGATGGTGTGGGTCCTTGATGATGCTGCCAGCCTTTTTGAGGCAGCGACTGCGATAGATCCCCTCGATGGAAGGAAGATCAGAGCCGATGATGGACTGGGCAGTGTTTACTACTTTTTGTAGTCTTTTCCTCTCCAGGGCGCTCAAGTTGCCGAACCAAGCCACGATGCAACCGGTCAGCATGCTCTCTACTGTGCACCTGTAGAAGTTGGAGAGAGTCCTCCTTGACAAACCGACTCTCCGTAATCTTCTCAGGAAGTAGAGGCGCTGATGTGCTTTCTTAATAATTGCGTTAGTGTTCTCGGACAGTGATATTGTGAACAATATCTCAACAATGTTGCAGCATGTTCCTTAATTAACAATGAGGTCCACCACATATCCCGTCGGCCTGTTCTTTTGGAACATTGTATAACCCAGAATAAGGAACTAGTCAATATTTGGGGTTGCACATTATTCCAGCCCATGTCGCCTTGTAACCACTTTACTTGTCATTTCTCCTTTGACATCTGCGCCACTGTCTATGAAGTGTGTGTGAAATGCATTGGAGCAACTCAACAAAGCATCTTCAGCAATGCAATCACAAACTCAAGAGCTCTGGTAACCACAGAATTTCAGTATAGGAGTAGCGAGGTTCTTCTGCAGTTGTATAGGGCTCTGGTGAGATCACATCTGGAGTATTGTGTACAGTTTTGGTCTCCTAATTTGAGGAAGGACATCCTTGTGATTGAGGCAGTGCAGCGTAGGTTCACGAGATTGATCCCTGGGATGGTGGGACTGTCATATGAGGAAAGATTGAAAAGACTAGGCTTGTATTCACTGGAGTTTAGAAGGATGAGGGGGAATCTTATAGAAACGTATAAAATTATAAAAGGACTGAACAAGCTAGATGCAGGAAAAATGTTCCCAATGTTGGGCGAGTCCAGAACCGGGGCCACAGTCTTAGAATAACGGGGAGGTCATTTAAGACTGAGGTGAAGAAAAACATTTTCATCCAGAGAGTTGTGAATTTATGGAATTCCCTGCCACAGAGGGCAGTGGAGGCCAAGTCACTGGATGGATTTAACAGAGAGTTAGATAGAGCTCTAGGGGCGAGTGGAGTCAAGGGGCATGGGGAGAAGGCAGGCACGGGTTATTGATAGGGGACGATCAGCCATGATCACAATGAATGGCGATGCTGGCTCGAAGGGCCGAATGGCCTCCTCCTGCACCTATTTTCCATGTTTCTATGGCCGGGTCAAGTAAAATAAGCTCAGGAATGTCACCATTGGCAGGTTTAACCATATAACCATATAATAATTAAGCACGGAAACAGGCCATCTCGGCCCTACAAGTCCGTGCCGAACAAATGTTTTTTTCCCCTTAGTCCCACCTGCCTGCACTCATACCATAACCCTCCATTCCCTTCTCATCCATATGCCTATCCAATTTATTTTTAAATGATACCAATGAACCTGCCTCCACCACTTCCACTGGGAGCTCATTCCACACCGCTACCACTCTCTGAGTAAAGAAGTTCCCCCTCATATTACCCCTAAACTTCTGTCCCTTAATTCTGAAGTCATGTCCTCTTGTTTGAATCTTCCCTATTCTCAAAGGGAAAAGCTTGTCCACATCAACTCTGTCTATCCCTCTCATCATTTTAAAGACCTCTATCAGGTCCCCCCTTAACCTTCTGCGCTCCAGAGAATAAAGACCTAACTTATTCAACCTATCTCTGTAACTTAGTTGTTGAAACCCAGGCAACATTCTAGTAAATCTCCTCTGTACTCTCTCTATTTTGTTGACATCCTTCCTATAATTGGGCGACCAAAATTGTACACCATACTCCAGATTTGGTCTCACCAATGCCTTGTACAATTTTAACATTACATCCCAGCTTCTATACTCCATGCTCTGATTTATAAAGGCTAGCATACCAAAAGCTTTCTTTACCACCCTATCTATATGAGATTCCACCTTCAAGGAACTATGCACGGTTATACCCAGATCCCTCTGTTCAACTGTATTCTTCAATTCCCTACCATTTACCATGTACGTCCTATTTTGATTTGTTCTGCCAAGGCGTAGCACCTCACATTTATCAGCATTAAACTCCATCTGCCATCTTTCAGCCCATTTTTCCAAATGGCCTAAATCACTCTGTAGACTTTGGAAATCCTCTTCATTATCCACAACACCCCCTATCTTGGTATCATCTGCATACTTACTAATCCAATTTACCACACCTTCATCCAGATCATTGATGTACATGACAAACAACAAAGGACCCAACACCGATCCCTGAGGCACCCCACTAGTCACCTGCCTCCAACCCGACAAACAGCCATCCACCATTACCCTCTGGCTTCTCCCATTCAGCCACTGTTGAATCCATCTTGCTATTCCTGCATTTATACCCAACAGTTGAACCTTCTTAACCAACCTTCCATGAGGAACCTTGTCAAAGGCCTTACTAAAGTCCATATAGACAACATCCACTGCTTTACCCTCGTCAATTTCCCTAGTAACCTCTTCAAAAAATTCAAGAAGATTAGTCAAACATGACCTTCCAGGCACAAATCCATGTTGACTGTTCCTAATCAGACCCTGTTTATCTAGATGCTTATATATATTATCTCTGAGTATCTTTTCCATTAATTTGCCCACCACTGAAGTCAAACTAACAGGTCTATAATTGCTAGGTTTACTCTTAGAACCCTTTTTAAACAATGGAACAACATGCGCAGTACGCCAATCCTCGGGGACTATTCCCGTTTCTAATGACAAGGTTTCTATGTAAGTCACACCCCATCCTGATTTAGGATATATCATCATCCGTTCAATACCTCTGGGTAAAATATCTGCACGCTAACTTCCTGTACAAAACCACCGTGGGAGTACCTTCACTACAATGCCTACAGCAGTCCAAGAAAGTTGAATCATCTTCCTGAATGCACACTTTGAAAATCAGGCAGACTTCTCTCAGCAAGTTTCTGTTGATGTACGATGCAGGTTTAGTGAGAGCTTCTATAGTCGGGTTGTGTGTGTCACAAACAGATCCAAAAATACACTGTATCAGTTGCTTGAGTATTGACATATTGATAGATATACTGATTAAATCATGTCGCAACAAAGACCTATTAGTCACCGGCTACTAAATCTTCACCTACTTCCAGCTACATTTGGTTAGCATTTAGATTTCCATTAAAAACTGGCCCCGATGTTAATGTTACTCACCCATCAATTCCCATCATAGTGTGACTGCATGTGAACCCTTTCCACTGCTGCTATTAATTTTATTCATGACCATTTCTTGGAATAAGTAAGCTTTCAATCTCCCCTGCCAAGCTCAGTTTGTGACCAGCAGTTTTGTGGATCCTTTGTTCAATCTGAGAAATGTTCCCAATTTGGTGAATGGAATCAATGGTTAGACATGGAGTTTGTGATGGGCTCGTGCATGCTGGCCTGCGTCATAATAGCGCTGTTCTGAGGATGGTGCGGTCCAAAAAAATGTCAATCAGAAACAGCAGGTTGGAAATATTGAAAGGAATGGAAGGAAAATGGAAGGAGTAAATCGGAGGAGCAACACCTCATATTCCGCTTGGGCAGTCTGCACCCTAGCGGCATAAACAAAGAATTCTCCAATTTCTTACAAACTTAAAGCACAAGGCATTGGGGGTTCAGTATTGATGTGGATAGAGAACTGGCTGGCAAACAGGAAGCAAAGAGTAGGAGTAAACGGGTCCTTTTCACAATGGCAGGCAGTGACTAGTGGGGTACCGCAAGGCTCAGTGCTGGGACCCCAGCTATTTACAATATATATTAATGATCTGGATGAGGGAATTGAAGGCAATATCTCCAAGTTTGCGGATGACACTAAGCTGGGGGGCAGTGTTAGCTGTGAGGAGGATGCTAGGAGACTGCAAGGTGACTTGGATAGGCTGGGTGAGTGGGCAAATGTTTGGCAGATGCAGTATAATGTGGATAAATGTGAGGTTATCCATTTTGGTGGCAAAAACGGGAAAGCAGACTATTATCTAAATGGTGGCCGATTGGGAAAGGGGGAGATGCAGCGAGACCTGGGTGTCATGGTACACCAGTCTTTGAAGGTAGGCATGCAGGTGCAGCAGCCAGTAAAGAAAGCGAATGGTATGTTAGCTTTCATAGCAAAAGGATTTGAGTATAGGAGCAGGGAGGTTCTACTGCAGTTGTACAGGGTCTTGGTGAGACCACACCTGGAGTATTGCGTACAGTTTTGGTCTCCTAATCTGAGGAAGGACATTATTGCCATAGAGGGAGTGCAGAGAAGGTTCACCAGACTGATTCCTGGGATGTCAGGACTGTCTTATGAAGAAAGACTGGATAGACTTGGTTTATACTCTCTAGAATTTAGGAGATTGAGAGGGGATCTTATAGAAACTTACAAAATTCTTAAGGGGTTGGACAGGCTAGATGCAGGAAGATTGCTCCCGATGTTAGGGAAGTCCAGGACAAGGGGTCACAGCTTAAGGATAAGGGGGAAATCCTTAAAAACCGAGATGAGAAGAACTTTTTTCACACAGAGAGTGGTGAATCTCTGGAACTCTCTGCCACAGAGGGTAGTTGAGGCCAGTTCATTGGCTATATTTAAGAGGGAGTTAGATGTGGCCCTTGTGGCTAAGGGGATCAGGGGGTATGGAGAGAAGGCAGGTACGGGATACTGAGTTGGATGATCAGCCATGATCATATTGATGGCGGTGGAGGCTCGAAGGGCCGAATTAGAACTCCTAGCACCTAATTTCTATGTTTTTCTATGTTTCAGGTAGCCCTTGCCCTCGAGCCTGCACCGCCATTCAATATGATCATGGCTGATCATCCCTCAGGCTCCTGTACCTTTTTCCTCCATGACTTGGATCCCCTTAGCCACAAGGGCTAGATCTAACTCCCTGGATATATAGCAAATAAACTGGCTGACGGGGAGATTGGCAGAGATTATAAGCTATGATCACAACCTAAGATGATGTATTTTATCCTGTTTATCTCACTGGGTTAACACAGTTTCTGTCACTGGGTTAAGATACAGAACTACAGGGATTCAAGCAGGGAGGCTTGGCAGGCAGTAAAGATGAGTCAGACCTGTGACTGGCTCATGAAGTCACAGAGAGTTAGATAGTGGTACAGTCCTGGAAACAACCCTTCAGCCCAGCTTAAGGACAATGGGGAAACACTAGTAAAACCGAGCCTGATTTGGTCCATATCCCTCCAAACCTGTCCTATCCAGTGGTACCTCTGGAACTGCTCTGCCACAGAGGGGATAGAGGCCAGTTCCTTGGCTATATCCAGCAGCTCGTTAGATGTGACCCACCACCCTAAGTGTGAAAAGGGGGTATGGAGGAAGGCAGGTTAAATCTGAGTCCCCTGCACCTTAGCCATGCTGTATTCCTCTGGTCCTTGATTGCAGGCTACACTGGGCGAAGCCTACTCTGTGCACCATTTCTACCCGATCTATGTTTCTCGGTAGCCCTTGCTCTCACCTCTCCCCTCATCCACTCATCCTCCTGCGCTCCAGGGACTCCTCCATTACAATTACTTCTTATGTTCCACCCAACTGGCATGTCAGATCCATGTGGTGTTGTACAATCAGGAAGGAGTGACATTGGGAATCCTAATGTTCACTCTGGCCCTGTGATGTCTCATGGCGTCACGTGGATAGACTCGGCTTGTACTCGCTAGAATTTAGAAGATTGAGGGGGGATCTTATAGAAACTTACAACATTCTTAAGGGGTTGGACAGGCTAGATGCAGGAAGATTGTTCCCGATGTTGGGGAAGTTCAGAACAAGGGGTCACAGTTTAAGGAAAAGGGGGAAGTCTTTTAGGACCGAGATGAGAAAATCATTTTTCACACAGAGAGTGGTGAATCTGTGGAACTCTCTGCCACAGAAGGTAGTTGAGGCCAGTTCATTGGCTATATTTAAGAGGGAGTTAGATGTGGCCCTTGTGGCTAAAGGGATCAGGGGGTATGGAGAGAAGGCATGTACAGGATACTGAGTTTGGATGATCAGCCATGCATATTGAATGGCGGTGCAGGCTCGAAGGGCCTTGATTGGCCTACTCTGGGCAAGAGACTGTGCATCTATTTTCTATGTCTATTTGTCACATGATTTTATGGACCTCCATAACCACCATCCCCAGTCTCAGCTGATCCAGACAGCACTCCTGCCATGTCAATCCCATTTGGAGGAAGTTCCACCCAAGGCATGTCCCAATCCATGTTCTGTTGTACAATCGTTGATGGAGGGCCATTGGGAATTACTAATGTTCACTGAAGGAGTGACTGAGGGAAAGTGTTCTGGGCCGTCTCATGGCGCTACGTGGATAGACTCACCTTGTACTCCTGACACTAGAAGATTGAGGGCTTATCTATAGAACTTACCACATTCTTCCAGTTGGACACTAGACCACAGAAGTTGGTCCCGATGCTGGCAATAGTCCAGGACTAGGGGTCACAGTTTGGAAAGGGGTAAATCTTTTAGGACCGAGATGACAAAAATCATTTTCTCCACAAGACATCCAGGTTTGTCTCTAATTGGCTTCTGCCACAGAAGGTAAATTGTCCCCAGTTCATTGGCTGCATTAAGAGTGTTAGTGTGTGGGCCCTTGTGGCTAAAGGGATCAGGGGTATGGAGAGAAGGTGGGCCTCACAGTACCTGAGTTTGAGTTTGAGCCATGATCATATTGAATGGCGGAGGTTCAGGCTGAAGGTTGTACATGGCCTCTGGTGAGACCACACCTATATTGTGTATGTCTTTTGGTCTCCTAATCTGAAATATGGACATGGAATAACCACCAGTGGCCCAGTCTCAGCTGATGAGACAGCACTCTGCCATGTCGAATCCCATTTGGAGGAAGTTGCACCAAGTTGTCCCAATGTCTTCTGCGGTAATCCGTTGATGGAGGGCCATCATCCCAATTACAAGAGTATTCCTGAAGGGTTGACAGGAGGGATGCAGGAAGATTGTTCCCTAGATCTGGGCTACTTAATGAACCAGGGGTCACAGTTTAAGGAGAATGGGGAAATCTTAACTCCACCGATCTCCAGTTGCATTTACAGCACCACAGAGTGGTGATCCCTGGCAATTCACAGCATGGTCTAGACCACAGTTCATTGACTATAAGTGAAAAGCAAAGTTAGACAGTGGCCCTTGTCCTAAAGACATCCAGGGGGTCAGCTAATTGGCTTGGTATAAATACTGAATTGTCCCTAGTGTGTGCATCATAGTGTTAGTGTGTGGGGATCGCTGGTCGGTGTGGACTGGGTGGGCCTCACAGTACCTCTATACTGCACTAAACTAAACTAAAAATAGCCTTCAACAGTTATAAACGTTTATAATTATTTATCATGTACCACAAAAGTACATCTGTAATATGTAATTTGGGGTATTTTGTATTGTTCCGTTAAGACATGTCTCAATTACACAATATCCAAACAAAACAATGCCGGTGTAATATAATATCGGCACCACCACTACTTGTGGGAAATGATGCATAAACGTACAAGCGTATCAAATTCCTGCACAGCTTTTACAGGGGTTTGTCTGCTCATTTCACATGCCCGAACAAATTACAAGTATGCACCCTATTTGTGCAGCTGACATTACAAACCTTCTCCTGGTCATTCCTTAAAGCTTAAACATTCAATTTGCATATATGATCTTTATTGCATACTGAAAGGTTTAGGTTTAAAACAGCCTGATCATATTTCTAGCTAAAACAGCACACAATCCATGTTTGTACTTGCTCTTTGGTGTCAATAGGTCAAACATTAAGACGACTGAATTTCTCTCACAAGAAGTTTTCCTCATGAAAATAGGCAAAATCCAGAATGTGTTAATGTCATTATAATTTAAACAAATACTTTTGTTGGCATTGGTTAGTTTCCACTTCCTAGCTTAACTTCCTTCAAAAAGTGTATTTGGACTCCTTAAAAAATACCATGCCAATATGGTTTGAAGTACTGACATTCCTAATTATTCAGCTTGGAGAATGGACATAAAAGCCTCTGTCATAGCATTGGGATTTTAAAATTCTAATTCAGCAAAAGTGAAAAAGCACTATTTTGCTTAATATTACACCAAATGTAATGGTGGAGTTTTAATGGTCCACCAACACCGCTGCGCTGGTCAAGAAGGCACATGGTCCACCACACACCGCTGCGCTGGTCAAGAAGGCACATGGTCCACCAACACCGCTGCGCTGGTCAAGAAGGCACATGGTCCACCAACACCGCTGCGCTGGTCAAGAAGGCACATGGTCCACCAACACCGCTGCGCTGGTCAAGAAGGCACAGCAACGACTGTTCTTCCTGAGGACATTAAAAAAGACTGGTCTGCCCCAACAGCTGCTGACAACGTTCTACCGCTGCACTACAGAGAGCATATTAACGTATGGCATCTCTGTGTGGTATCTCAGCTGCACGGAGGCGGAGAGGAGAGCTCTTCAGCGCGTCGTCCACAGAGCGCAGAGGATCATTGGGACACAGCTACCAGCCTTGGAGGGCATCTACCACACACGGTGCCTTAGGAAGGCCGTCAGCATCCATAAAGACTCCTCACACCCTTGTAACGGACTGTTCAAACTACTTCCCTCCGGCAGACGTTACAAGGCCTTCTACGCCCGAACCTCCAGACTCAGAAACAGCTTTATTCCCAGAGCTATAGCGGCTCTGAACCGGCCCTGCTGAGTGCCCCCCCCCCCCCCACCCCCCCCTGGACTGTCTCCCTCGGATGGCCACGTCACACAGCTTATTTATTTATTTTACTCTTCTTTTACATCGGTTGGAAGCTGCATACTAAATCTCGTTGCACTGACGTGCAATGACAATAAAAGATATTATTATTATTATTACTAACGCAGTGATTGTAGAGCTAACTAATTACAATACAATACCATTTATTGTCATTTGAACCTCGAATGAAGTTCAAACAAAATTTGGTTTCTGCAGTCATGCAACAAGAAAAGAACCAAGACACACACTTAACACAATTTACACAAACACCCATCACAGTGAATCTCCTCCTCACTGTGATGGAAGGCAAAGTCGTGTCTCTCCCCTGCTCTCCATTCTTCTCCCGATGCCGATATCCAAACCAAGGTAAATGTGAACAGAGAAAATCTGCAACTATTCTTTTAAACGGAGAGAGGCTGATATTGTGATGATACTGAGTACACCCCCTTAGTCCTAAGGTTAAATCAAGACCTGTGATGACTATCTACAAGTGCCCAGATTATAGTATTGTATCAACCTTGAAATTACTCACTGCCCGAGTCTCTGAATGGGTTTAGCTGTCACTAATCACTATTTCAAGTAGTTGGTTCCACTCCCAACCAAGGAGAAAATATTTGGTTTCTTGATCAGTACGGGTGTCGAGGTTTACGGGGAGAAGGCAGGAGAATGGGGTTGAGAGGGAAAAATAGATCAGCCATGATTGAATGGCGGAGCAGACTGGACGGGCCGAATGGCCTAATTTTGCTCTTATGAGCATGAACTTGCAGCTAACAAAGCTAATTAAACGCTGAGATATACATTTTAATGAAGCATCTTTCACTACGAGAAATAATTTCTGCAACTATTAGAGTTTACAGAGGTTAAATTATCGAAGGTTATTATTCACAAAGGATTCCAAAAACACAATAGTCAGCAGTGCTTTTTAATGTCACATAGTCACATATGTTAATTGTTAACAGAGTGAAATTCTTCTCATTACAAATAGTCCAGTAGCGTATCACCATGCCACCGATTAGCTACATGCAGTAGAAGCCATTTAAAAGAGTCCACGCTCTATTCTAGTTCTTACCAAAGATTATAGAGCAGAGCAAGATGGGCCACTCAGCCTGGTATCACATGTGCGATTGTCGACGCCATTGTATAGGGCTGCCCCCACACTGTCATGGCGTCCACATCTACAGCTCGCTGTTTGGTTTAGATTGTTCTAATTGCCGATGTATCCTCTAGTACCTTTGGTTCTTACGAGCAGTGCCTGTACCAGACAAGTCCCAGGTTGTTGCTGGACTCAAGCCATCTCCTTCCTCCACGTCCCTCTTTGTTCCATAGGGTGCCTCCCGCAGCCGACCACAATGGCGCGTTAGGCCAGACCTAGGTTTTCCTCTCTCCCACTGGCCTCCCTCCTTCCCAGGACATCCTTCGTGGCTCCATCCTTCTGGTCTCTGGTGTCCTGTGGATGAACAAGAGGCCGGCTCAGTGACTCCCTCCTGCAGGCCACGATGCATCACGCCTTCCGTTCAGCCATGCGGGGGGCTGGCTCCCATGAAGCGATGATCTGCTGGACCTTCAGAGCGACCTCGAGGTCTGGCTCGGAATCTACGGACCTTGAGTTTGGCCGTGGGACTGACTCAACGCCCTCCCCCCGGAGCAGCGGCTTGCATCCTTTAGTTCGCCCACACAAGTATAATTCTTATTATACTAATACTAGAAAAACGACCAATGATGTTTGGATAAACAAGTTGTCCGTCAATTACAGACGCTGAGAAGTACATTCTATGTTTTATCTTTGCCTCCTTGAACTCATATTTCTAACTCCAATGACACCCCTCCCTCTTCTCACATGCATGTAGTATTTCTACCAATTACATTATCTCTATGTGATGGTTATATTGAGCAGACTAAGTAGATGACACGGCTTAATTCATTCACCTTGGGGTTTTTTTTAACCGTATTCTTTAAAAGGTGGTTGGGTACTTTAAGTTAACTTTCCTTCCAACAGATGGTTACACTGACCCAAGTGGATGACATGACTTAATTAAATCGACATTATCTCCATGTGATGTCTATCTAACGAGTTAGATAGAGCTCTAGGGGCTAGTGGAGTCGAGGGTTATGGGGAGAAGGCAGGCACGGGTTATTGATAGGGGACGATCAGCCATGATCTCAATGAATGGTGGTGCTGGCTCGAAGGGCCGAATGGCCTCCTCCTGCACCTATTTTCTATGTTTCTATGACATGAGTCATTTATTTCACCACATTGAAAGGTTACTTGGTACTTTATGATGCATGTTTCTTTCATGTTTCTGGTACAGGATGGTACTATTCTTAATAGGCTAGTCTTGTTTCTCTTGATGGTGCAGGAAAAGATTTGGACTTATGTTAATCAATCATATGTTTTTTGCTTGGCTGCCACAATAAAAGCTTTTTAATTATTTAAAAAACTGCGAAAAGCCCGAAAAAAAACTTCACGTCACATCAAGTCAAGTTTATTTGTCACATACACATACAAGATGTGCAGTGAAATGAAAGTGGCAATGCTCGCGGACTTTTGTGCAAAAGACAAACAACCAAACAAACTATAAACACAATCATAACACACATATTCTTTTACATAATAAATAATGGAAGGAAAAACGTTCAGTAGAGTTAGTCCCTGGTTTAGTCTTTTCAGCCTGGATAGTGAATATCCATCACAATTTATATTTGCCAGCCCACATTTCTGATACATCCTTACCGGAAACATTGAAAGATGACCCCAAATATTTAAAAAATGGATGCAAATATTGTATCTGGACAAGCAGTTGAAGTTTAAGAAGTAGGGGAAACATATCCAGTTACTTTCCTTGTGGGAGAATGTTACTGAAGCTGACTAGATACAGAGCCAGAAATGCATTCCAAATGTTGAGTTCAATTTGATAAATGGGCCTCTAATTAGTCAAGTCAAGTCAAGTTAAGTTTACTGCAGTATGTACGTACGCTGAGGAACCAGTGGAATAACGATTGCAGGCTGGCAATCCAACAGCTTTGACAGGAAGCAGATGAGATCCTTTGCAGCTGGTGGACTGGTCAATATTCATGGCTCTGCGACCAACCTACATGAGTAGGCCATGGACGTCATAGTCTTCATCAGTAAATGAGCACAGGACTCAGGAAGTGGTGGAGGCAGGTTCGTTGGTATCATTTAAAAATGAATTGGATAGGCAAATGGATGAGAAGGGAATGGAGGGTTATGGTATGAGTGCAGGCAGGTGGGACTAAGGGAAAATAATTGTTCGGCACGGACTTGTAGGGCCGAGATGGCCTGTTTCCGTGCTGTAATTGTTATATGGTTATATGGTTATAGGACTGCATGAAAATATAAATATTCCCCACAAGTGGAAACTGGATGAAACCGTGAGGTCGATTCCCAGGTGAAGTCCAAGTTTCATGTGTTCAAATCAAACAATTCCGAGCAGTAAACAAAATCTATATATGACCTTCACAAAGCCATCCAGGATCCCAAGAAGGAATTCCAGTTAGAGTCCCAGGATAACCTGCCAATTGTAGAAAGACTTACATGCCATAACAGGTTACAACATGAGTTAGCAGTACTGGCAACAATCCATCCTTCTCCCATGAGATTGATGCATCCTATGCTCACCTTGAAGAAAAGGTCAATGGAATAATATCATCTGCCCTACAGCCTCGGGTGCGTCTGTACTCACGGCCACTGTTGCAGATGACAAATAGGTCTTCCTGAATGAACTCACAGAGAGCACAATCGGCCTGGATGAAGTTCCCTGATGTGTCTGGTCCCCAGGACCAGAATGGACTAGCTGGCAGGAGTATTTGTGGACATCTTTAATTTTTTCCAACTCCATTCTGTGGTTCCCACCTGCTTGAAGAAACCCACTCATGGTGAAGTGCCTGGTCATGGCACACATTAACGCTTGCTTCCTTGGCAGCCTTGATCCACTACAATTCATCCACATTCACATCAGCTCATCTCCCAGGCCCTACACTCATTCCTGAAACATCTTGATAATAAGGAGACCTTCACCAGACTAAAGTCCTGCCTCCAACACACTCATCACAACATTTCCAGACCTAGGATTCAGAAACCTCTCATGTAATTGCATCTTGGACTTCCTGACTCATAGTTTAGACCACAGTAAGTAAGGCTAGGCAACAAAACATTGTCCATAATAATTCTCAACACTGGTACCCTGCAAGGATGTGTGCTCAGTTCCTTACCACATTCCTTATACACTCATCAATGAGGAGCCAAATTCTACTCTACCTCTTATAGAAACTTACAACATTCTTAAGGGGTTGGACAGGCTAGATCGTATGTATCGTATGGAAAATTGTGAGATTTTTCAGTTTGAAGGATAACTAAAAATAGAATAGTCTTCAATGGCAACAACACACAACTTGTGGTTGATAAGGCGGGTCAGTGTGTGTGCTCACACGGAAGTGAAGAAAGGTGATATAATATAGATCCATGCGGATGTATTCTCAGTTACCCACTGTACTCCTGATACACTCACGGCTGTACGGCCAAACACGGCGCTAATTCCATCTGCACGTTTGCAGACGACACCACTGTAGTGGGCCAAATGATGAGATGGAGTACAGGAAGGAGATAGAGAACTTAGAGATAAGGTGCTCAGTTCAAGACAATTGGATTACAAAAGTAAGGAAATCTTGCTGTTTCTGCACAGGTTTGGATGGAACTGCATCTGAAGTTGTCCCTCCCTCCCTCCCTCTCCTCCCTCCTCCCTCCCTCCCCTCCCCCTCCCTCCCTCTCCCTCCCTCCCCCTCTCCCCCCTCCCTCCCTCCCCCCCCTCCCCCCTCCCTCCCTCTCTCCCTCTCCTCCCCCCTCCCTCCCTCCCTCCCTCCCTCCCTCCCCCTCCCCCCTCTCTCCTCTCTCTCCGGCTCCGGCTCAGCCGCCGCTTGGACCCTTCCCCGCCCTCCCCCCATCTACCTGCTCGCTGCCCTGCTGGGCCCTCGTGGGGGGGAAGGAGTTGTGTGGGGAGGGGGGGTTGTGTGGGGAGGGGAGACTTGGGAAGGGTGTGTGGGGGAGCTGGTGTGGGGGAAGGGTGTGTGGGGGAGGGGGTGGTCTCCCCCCTCACCTGGGGTGGTGGGGGAAAGGGGGGAGGAACGGGGGAGGGGTAAATGTCCCTGTGGTGTGTGTAGTGGGAGGTGGGGTGTGTCCCTCCCTGGGGGGGGGGGTGGGTCCCTCCCTCTCTCCCTCCACTCCTCTTGCACCCTCCCTCCCTCTCCCTCAGCAGCCACTCCCCCCACCTCACCACACTCCCTCATCTCCCTCCCTCCACTTCCCTCCCTCAACCAGAACCTCCTTGTGGACTCAGCCCTCCTCCGGGGTTTATCCTGTAGCGGGTGCCGGAAGGGGCATTACCTCATGGTTACTGACTCCCCAAGAAGACCAATCTGCTGATCTCCCGATTTTTAAACCTTCATAACTTTTCTCCCTTCCCCGATCGGAGCAAAACCCTGCCTTCTCCTCTCCCTCCCTGATATTGATATTGATATGCCCTTTATTGTCACCCTCCCTGAAACCTGAGTCCCTCCGAAAAAAATCCCTCCCTCAAGGGGACCGGTTCCTGCACACATTTTTTTTTTAAGTAAACCGGAAGTCTCCCCCCTGAGGTCCCTTTAGTAATAGCCTCTCCTCTGTATTAAGCATGAAATTAACCTTTAAAGGTTTGTCTCTCTCTCCCTCTCCCTCCCTCCCTCTCTCCTCTCCCTCCTCCCCTCTGATTCTCTCCCTAAATACCATTCTCTCCCTTGTTTTCCTCCCTATCCATCCAGGTCAGATGCTACCATCTATAAACTCCTAGATCCCTCCTCTCCCATCCCTCCCCTCCCTCCCTCACCTCCCTCCCAATGCCTTCAATGATTTCCATCCCTCCCTGAACTCTTCTGATTCCTACGAAAACAAATTAGGTCCATAAATCATGCTCTCTGTTCCCTATAATTGTCTAAAGATCAACATAGCTGTAGATCAAACTGTATTACTGATCTCCCTCCGTGTCCCTCCCTGGTCTGCAGCTGATGGACCTCCCTCCCTCTCTGTCACCTCACCTCCCTCCCTAGTGGCATCCCTCAGTCTCTGGTTTGGCGCAGTTCAACTCTCTCGATTCCCGGAGCCTACCCTCTCATTTTGATGGACTCTGTATGTATCCCTCTCCCCTCCCTCCCTCCCTGATCCCTAATGACTCCCTCCCCTCCCTCCTTCTCCCCCTCCCTCCCCACGTGAGATCCCAGCTTCCCTTTCATGTCTCCCTACCTCTCCCTTTCTCCCTCCCTCCCTCCTCTCCCTTCCTACCTGGCCCTCCCTCCCTCCCTCCCCTTCTCTCCTTCCTCCCTCTCTCCCTCCCTCTCTCCCCTCCCTCTCTCCCTCCCTCCCTCCCTCTCGCCCAATTACCTCCCTAGGAGAGAGTACCCCCCCTCTTACTAGAATGTTGCCTGGGTTTCCCTCCTAAATTACAGAGAAAGGTCCCTCCTCTCCCTCCCTCCCTCTTTATTCTCTGGAGCGCAGAAGCCGCTTGGACCCTTCCCCGCCCTTCCCAAATGATCTAGGGATCTACCTGCTCGCTGCCGCTGCTGGGCCGTCGTGGGGGGGAAGGAGTTGTGTGGGGAGGGGGGGGTTGTGGGGATGAGGGGAGAGTTGGGAAGGGTGTGTGGGGGAGCTGGTGTGGGGGAAGGGGAAGTGTGGGGGGGAGGGGTGGTATGTGGGGGGAAATTGGGGAGGAATGGGGGGAGGGAATGGAAGGTGGGTGTGTAAGTGCAGGTGGGGGGGGTGTGTAAGTGGGGGGGAAGGGGGGTTTGTGTGGGGGGGAGGGGGGAATGGGTGGGTGAGAGGGAGGGACTTCACTCAGCAGCCACCAGCCACATCACCACACAGCGGCTTTCCCGGCTCCACTTTTGCGGACTCAACCAGAACCACTTGTGGACTCAGCCCCGCCTCCGGGGTTTTATTCTGTAGCGGGTGCCGGAAGGGGCATTACCTTCATGGTTACTGACAGGCGAGAAGACCAATCTGCTGATCTCGCGATTTTTTAAACCTTCATAACTTTTGTAATATTCCACCGATCGGAGCAAAACGGTGCGCTTGGAGGAGGGGAGAACTGATATTGATATTGATATGCCATTTATTGTCACTATACATGTACAGTGAAACGATGAGTAAGGTGGCGAAAAAAATCCTAGCGATCAAGGGGACCGGTTTTGCACACATTTTTTTTTTAAGTAAACCGGAAGTTGTCAAAATGAGAGTTTTAGTAATAGCATAGATAGATGTATTAAGCATGAAATTAACCTTTAAAGGTTTGTCTCTGATTAGGTTTAAGTTTATTAATGTCACATGTGCCATGTGCCATGAAAAGCTTTGTTTTGCATGCTATCCAGCCAGGTCAGATATACCATATATAAACAATAGATAGAGCTACAATATAGTTCTCAGCATTGTAGCACAGTTCCATAGACAAAGTCCAATGCCTTCAATGATTGCCATGAATTGATGAACTTTGATTCCTACGAAAACAAATTAGGTCCATAAATCATGCATGACATGTTGCAATATAATTGTCTAAAGATCAACATAGCTGTAGATCAACAGTGTTGCTGATTTGATCCGTGCCTGGTTCTGCAGCTGATGACCTGATCCATAATCCATGTCCCCACCACGACCTAGTGGCATGCGGGCAGTCATGTTGGTTTGGCAGTTCAACTTACGATTCGGAGCCTACAGTATTCATTTTGATGGACTCTGTATGTATTCTAATTAAAGTACTTGTTATGATATATAATGACTCTGTATCAATAGTACTTTGCACGTGGCGTTGGACGTGAGATTTCAGCTTGACTTTGCCTGTTATTTACAAGGCGTTTCATGGTCTCAGACATGGCTGGAGTATGGTGTACAATTTTGGTCGCCCAATTATAGGAAGGATGTCAACAAAGTAGAGAGAGTACAGAGGAGGTTTACTAGAATGTTGCCTGGGTTTCAACAACTAAATTACAGAGAAAGGTTGAACAAGTTAGGTCTTTCTTTTCTCTGGAGCGCAGAAGGTTAAGGGGGGACTTGATAGAGGTCTTTAAAATGATGAGAGGGATAGACAGAGTTGATGTGGACAAGCTTTTCCCTTTGAGAATAGGGAAGATTCAAACAAGAGGACATGACTTCAGAATTAAGGGACAGAAGTTTAGGGGTAACATGAGGGGGAACTTCTTTACTCAGAGAGTGGTAGCGGTGTGGAATGAGCTTCCAGTGGAAGTGGTGGAGGCAGGTTCATTGGTATAATTAAAAAAAAAATTGGATAGGCATATGGATGAGAAGGGAATGGAGGGTTATGGTATGAGTGCAGGCAGGTGGGACTAAGGGAAAAAAAGTTGTTCGGCACGGACAAGATGGCCTTTTTCCGTGCTGTAATTGTTATATGGTTATAAGCTTTCAGAAAACCTGACCCACTTGTTTTTGATAGCAGAATCGGACAACAGTTGGAGAGGACAACTAGAACGGTCGTAGTCCGCCTTCTGCCTCAGTTTTCTACGCTGCAGATTCGCCCGAACCACCTCGGGCTCGCAGACTTGTGGCTGGAGCAGCTGCTTCGAGACTGGAACAGTAGCCCTCGTCTGTCTGGACATGAGTCGCTGAGCCGGCCATTTCATTCACGTGGAATGTTGCGGAGATTGAGAAGATCCAAGAACACGTCAGACTCGGCCCTGCTGGACTTCTCCATGAGATCCTTTGCACTGCGGACAGCTCGCTCAGCCAGCCCGTTTGACTGTGGGTACTCCAGACTGCTGGTGATGTGCCTAAAATCCCATTCCTTGGCGAAGTCCTTGAAACGCTGATTTGTGAATTGGCCATCGTTGTCAGGCATGAGGGTTTGAGGTGCCCCGTGGACTGAAAAATGCCTCGCAAGTTTCTTGGCGACGGCTGCAGCAGAAGCTGTGGGGAGCAGATCAACCAGGATCAAGTATTGGTTGCCACGCTAGTCGAAAAAGGCAGTAGCCACCATGGCGTCAGGATCCGGGTGCTGTAAAAGGGGCTCTATCTGTTGATGTGGAGCCGTGTAGTTACACACAGTGCAGGACTACACCCTCTGGCGTATATAATCTGGCCAGAAAAACATGCTCTTTGCTCGTTGCATCGTAGCTTCAGAACCAGGATGCCCTCAGTGTACGGTGTCAAAGTATTTCTGTTGGGGTGAAGCCGGAATCACTGCCTTGTGGCCCTTTCTGATAACCCCGCCTTCAATGGCCAGTTTGTCACGGACAGCAAAGTGAGGTCGAACAGCAAGCGGGAGCGAACGCTGATTGCCACGCCATCCGTGATTGATGACTGAGGTGAGAATCTGCTGTCGTGTAAACCACCGCTGGATCCAGATGTGAAGGATGAATGAAATCCATACGTTGTTGGAGGGCCAGGTGGTCCGTCTCCAGACCCAGAAGGGGGATGACCATGTAGATACTGTCACGGAGTTGTGTCCGGAACCAAGGTCTTATTTGATACAATCTGCCGGAGGTCTATACAGACGAAACCGACAACATATTCCACCAGTAAATGAGCTGGTGCCATTGAGGCAGGTCCAGTATGATAATGCAGATGATGTGCTATGGGCAGAGGATCTATCTGAATGAGGAGCATGTGAGAGCAGACGTTGAGCAGTTCTGTGATCAGAACTTTGTTTCTGTACCTGTAGAAGGGCTGCCAATGGGGCTGGTGCCGATGACGATGACCTCTGTGAAGCTTGTCGACAAATCCCCTGTGAAACGTGTGCTGGTTGCGTTGAAACTCCCGATGGAGGTCGTGCCTGTGGTGACACCTCCTGTGAGGGGCACGGCTGAAGGCCTGTACCGTATACGTGCAGGACGTCAGCAAGCCTGTGGCTTGATATGGGGATCATGTCTAGATGCAGATCTCGGACTCTAATGAATTATAACCGACATTACTTATATTACTTGCAGTATATCCACCGTTGCTTTATTGTGAGATGATAGTTAATTTTTACAGCTTTATACACATATTACTCCTGCATGCTTTATGTTTGCCCTTTGGGCAAAAGCCCAAGGAGGAGGATGTAGATCAAACAGTATTACCTGCATCTCCTCCAACCTCATCTACTGCATCCGCTGCTCTAGGTGTCAGCTGATCAACATCGGTGAGACCAAGCGGAGGTTGGGCGATCGTTTCGCCGAACACCTCCGCTCGGTCCGCAATAACCAAGCTGACCTCCCGGTGGCTCAACACTTCAACTCCCCCTCCCACTCCGTCTCCGACCACTCTGTCCTGGGTCTCCTCCATGGCCAGAGCGAGCAACACCAGAAATTGGAGGAACAGCACCTCATATTCCGTTTGGGGAGTCTGCATCCTGGGGGCATGAACATTGAATTCTCCCAATTTTGTTAGGCCTTGCTGTCTCCTCCCATCCCCCCGCCTTCGGGCTCCTCCTCCTTTTTCCTTTCTTGTCCCCGCCCCCCCGCCCCTGATCAGTCTGAAGAAGGGTTTCGGCCTGAAACGTTGCCTTTTTCCTTCACTCCATAGATGCTGCTGCACCCGCTGAGTTTCACCAGCTTTTTTGTCTACCTTCGATTTTCCAGCATCTGCAGTTCCTTCTTCAACAGTATTGCTGATGTGATCTGCGTCTGGTTTTGCTAATGATGACCTGATCCATAATCCATGTCCGGTTTCCCACACCACCGCGCTCTGGGTCTTGTTGTTGGAGCCCCCAGTGGGCGCTAGCAAAGTCCCGCAGCCGTTGAAGCCGCGCCGGACGGTGATGTAAGGCCCCGCTCCAGGCACTCCTCGACCCCACGACTCGGGCGGGAGAAGTCGCCGTTGCGGAAGCCCCGAAAAGCGGTCTCCCAGCAGGGACCCGCGGGCTCCCGGTGTCACTGTCCGCCAGACCTGCGGTTGGAGCCTCCGAATCTCCGAGGGTCGGGTCGCAGCAGCGCTCCACCACCGCTCCACCCGCTCCGGACTCGGCCAGCTCCGCGATGGTGAGTAGGTCCGCAGCTCCGCGACTGGAGCCCCAGGACGTTCCTGCTGGAGGCCGCTCTACATTGCAGCCCCAACGACAACGGAGACCCGACAGGGAAAAGGTCCGGTTCTCCGTGCAGGGGAAAGATTTTAAAAGTCACGTGAGTGACTACACACACACACACACACACACACACACACACACACACACACACACACACACACACACACACACACACACACACACACACACACACACACACACACACACACACACACACACACACACACACACACACACACCCCATCATAAAAATAAAATAAAAACTACATTAAAACGGGACAAAAAATAACAAAAAGACAGACGGACTGCAGAGGCCGCTGCCACTTGAGGCGCGCTGCACCACCGTAAGACTTCTGTTATGGACAAAGCAAAGATCCGTCACATTTACTTGGTCCACCACTCCACACCAGGATCTTAAACTGGTTTAGCAACTTGGAGACAACAATATTACATATGCTGGAATCTTGAGCCAAACATAAAGCACTGGATGAACTCAGCAAGCTCGGCAGCATCAGGTGATATATGGGTTTTTACAACAGGGCTGGTGCTCTGTAATTATGAAATTGTTGGATTACAATACAATACAATATGATGGAACTCTATTTATCCCAGGACCAAATTCCCTCCTGGGATAAATAACGTCCTGTCATATCGTATCATAATCCAGCAATTACATCGAAGTTACAGAGCACCAGCCTTTTCCCTTCAATTCTTTTTTGATTTAATTACTTGCATTTAAATTCCCCAGTTGCCATATTGGCATGTGAACTGATGACTCCAGATTAATGCCTCACCAATTTAACTACTAGAGTTAGCTTCAGCAGACAGATTCCCCAGCTTGATAAAGGTTAATTCTGCAGAAGTTCACACAGCCCTTTGGAAGGCTACAATGGAGCAATGTTAAACAGTAGAAACTATTTGAGTAATCTCAACCCCAATTCCATTGCAAGGTACTGAATTTTACAATGAATAATCAGGACATATTGCAAATAGCAATTATTATAGCTATTAGTGTTTGTTTATTATGTGTACATGTGTGTGTGTGTGTGTGTGTATATATGAGATCTGAATATGTGTATATGTAAGTATGTGTATACTGCATATACACACACTGAACTTTTTTTCGCATTTATTATATTGTTTAAAGTGTACTATGTTTACATATTCTGTTCTGCTGCAAGTAATAATTTCATTGTTCTTTCTGGGATATATGGTATTACAATAAAACACACTTGACTCTTGATGTATACAAATCAGGTTGTGGTTATATTGGATGGGTTGACTTTCCCTGAAACATGAAGTTGCGTTGTGCAGTAACTGATTTTAAATATTGTACACATCTGGATTGCTACCTCATTTTATTTTCAGAAAGCCTTTGATAAGGTGCTGCACATGAGGCCGATAATCAAAATGGGAGCCCTTGGTATTAGTGGGACGATTTTAACATGGATAAAAGAGTGGCTGTCAGGCAGAGTCGGAATTAAGGGAGCCTTTTTTGGTTTGCAGCCAGTGACTAGTGGTTTTCCACAGAGCCCCGTGTTGTGTCGTTTACTTTTCATCTTATGTTAATGATTTATATGATGGAATTGACGGCTTTGCGGCTAGGTTTGTGGATGTTACACAGATAGGTGGACGGGCAGGTAGTGTTGTGGAAGCAGGGACGGAAACTTAATTATTTATTTTATGTAAAGCACTTTGGTTTCAACGCGAGTTAATTTAAACGTGCTATATAAATAAAACTTACTTTACTTACTTTACTTGAGTTCGGTCGTGCAAGGATCGCGGCCTCCATGGGGCCTCGGTCACCTGCGCTCACGGACGTCCAGGAGCCGTTAAAGATGGCGACGAGGATGGAGATCTCTTCTCTGGCGTGGCCAATCTCTGGGATCCATGAGTCCAGAGAACTGAAAGATTGAGTGTATTAAAGGCTGAACTAGACTTCCGGACCATGGAGAAGTCAAGGATTTATGGGATCATCCTGGGAAGTGCAGGTGAGATCATGATCAGAGCGGCCATAATATATTTGAAGGTTGAAGTAAATTGATACTCTGTTCCTATCTGCCCGAGCTTGTGCATTTCTCCATTAATCTCCCAAACTCCTGCTCACCAAACTTTTAACTCCAGGATTAACATTGGAGAGATCCATCTACACAATTCAATTGTAATTAAGTGTTGGTTTAAACAGGACACTGTTTTCTTCTCCACAGTTTGCATTATGATCTAATGTTAGTGCGTTTAAGGCTAATCCACTAAAAAACAAAAGATGCTGCATTTCACACAGTTCCAAAGTAAACTTTTCCATTGATGTTATCTCCCCTTCTCAGAAGTATTAGATTTCTCTATCATTATTTATATAACTACAAAATGATACCAGGAGGAATGCAGGTTATAAATGGTTGCTGTTTCTACTGAAAATAAAATTCTACAGTGCACTAACAACAGTAGTATTGTCACAAGCTCAGAAGATTTTTACAGCTGAATAAGGCCATTTGTTCCATCTTAATTCATCGTCCCAGAGACACCTTAACATCCCCCAGTGTTGTATCCAGTTTCCTTAAATGATCTCAAGGATTTGTATCCACAAGTTGTTGCTCTTTGTGTAAGAAAGGTTTCCTAAACCCTGGCTTAAATCGTTACAAATTTGTATCTGTGATCTACCACAATCAAAATTGATAGTTCTGATTATTGGTTTAATTGAGCTTAAAAATCTTACATGCCTCAACGTGATCTCCGTCTGAAATGAATCCATTCCATGTAGAAAAGTTTATTCCGCCTTCCGTCATAACTCACACCCACGACTGTGTGCTCAGCCTTCAATACACCTCTCCAATGCCACGATGTCACGAATGTCGCTATTGTTACTGGCAACCATCAATGAATGTGTGGTCAAACCACACTTCTGCACAGTTTAATCATGACTATTTGTGTTGTTTAGTTTAAACTAGTTTAGAGATACAGTGCTGAAACAGGCCCTCGGCCCATTGCGTCTGCGCCAACCAGCGCTCCCCGCACTAGGAGTGGTGAATCTCTGGAACTCTCTGCCACAGAGGGTAGTTCAGGCCAGTTCATTGGCTATATTTAAGAGGGAGTTAGATGTGGCCCTTGTGGCTAAAGGGGATCAGGGGGTATGGAGAGAAGGCAGGTACGGGATACTGAGTTGGATGATCAGCCATGATCATATTGAATGGCGGTGCAGGCTCGAAGGGCCGAATGGCCTACTCCTGCACCTAATTTCTATGTTTCTATGTTTCTAACAGTGTCCTAAACACACTAGTGACAACTTTACAATGACACCAAAGCCAAGTAACCTACAGACGTCAATGTCTTTGGAGTGTGGGGGGAAACTGGAGCACTTGGAGAAAACCCACACGGGTCCCGGGGAGAACGTGCAAACTCGGCAAAGACAGCGGTGGAGTTCTCAAAAGTCAGTCTCCAGAAAAGGCCAACAACCCCTCGATGTTAGACCGCAGTGCGGACGGAGGTACGATACGGATATAAATCCCATCTCCGTCGAGGTATGAGATTAGAAAATGTTTCCCCCCACCCCCCTCCCCCACCCCACACATAAAACAAGCTAAAGAACACTAAAAACATACATTTAACACATACTATTAAAACACAAAGGAGGAAGGGACAGACAGACTGTTGGTGGGGCAGCCATTGCTAGCTCTTAGGGCTAACGGAATCAAGGTATATGGGGAAAAAGCAGGAAAGGGGTACTGATTTTGCATGATCAGCCATGATCATATTGAATGGCGGTGCAGGATCAAAGGGCCGAATGGCCTACTCCTGCACATATTTTCAATGTTTCTATTTATACATTCACAGATACATAGACAATAAGTGCAAGAGTAGGCCATTCGACCCTTCGAGCCAGCCACGATCAGTACGCCTTTCCTGCCTTCTACCCCTTGATTCCGCTTGCCCTAAGAACTCTATCTAACTCTCTTTTGAATGCATTCAGTGAATCGGCCTCCACTGTCTTCTGATGCAGAGAATTCCACAAATTCACAACTCTCTGTGTGAAAAAGAGTTTCCTCATCTCAGTTCTAAATGGCCTGCCCCTTATTCTTAAACTGTGGCCCCTGGTTCTGGACTCCCCCAACATTGGGAACATGTTTCCTGCATCTAGCGTGTCAAATCCCTTAATAATTTTATATGTTTCTATAAGATTCCCTCTCATCCTTATAAATTCCAGTGAATACAAGCCCAGTTGCTCCATGCTTTCATCATATAACAGTCCCGCCATCCTGGGAATTAACCTTGTGGGCCTATGCGGCCAATATTTCACATTCATGTCACAGTGAATTTTTCAGGTGATCTAATACATTTGAATATTATTGAATTGTAAACGGATAGAAAATTATACCTCTAAAAATGTAAATATCTATACTAAAACTCTCATCTTTACCACTTCCGGTCTATGTAAATAAATATTCGCAAAAACACTACCTTATATCGCTATGATTTTTTCGCCATCTTACTCATCGTTCTCCTCCGCTCAAAGTGCCCCATGTTTTGTTCCGATCAGTGAAATAATTGAAAAGTTATGAAGGTTTAAAAAAAACGTGAGATCAGCAGATTGGTCTTCTCGCCTGTCAGTCACCATGATGAAGGGAACGCCCCTTCCGAGGTCCGGAGGTTAAAGCTCCGGAGGCCGGACGTAAGTCAGTCAGCCTGGAAGCCGTGCGTGAGAGTTGAGTCCAGAACTGTGAGTCTACGCCGTCCGTGCTGACTGAACTGTGAATCTACGCCATGCTGAGTGAACTGTGAGTGTACACTGTGAGTGGCTGAATGAAGTGTGAGTCTACGCTGTCTGTGCTGAATGAACTGTGAGTCTACACCGTGCTGAGTGAACTGTGAGTGTACACCGTGAGTGGCTGAATGAACTGTGAGTCTACGCTGTCCATGCTGAATGAACTGTGAGTCTACGCAGTGGCTGAGTCCAGAGGTCGCGCTCAGTCCAGAGATCGCATTCATTCCGGACGTCCCGCTCACTCTGGAAGCTCCCACTCAGTCCAGAGGTCCCGCTCAGTCCAGAGGCCGCGCTCAGCTGCGTGAGTAGATTCAACAGAGTTCTACTGTCATATATATGTCGTGTGTGTGTGTGTGTGTGTGTGAGTGTGTGTGTGTGAGTGTGAGTGTGTGTTTGTGTGTATGTGAGAGATGGAGGGTGTGAGTGTGAGTGTGTGTGTGTGTGTTTATGTGTGTGTGTAGTGTGTGTGATGGAGGGTGTGTGTGGGTGAGCCCACCAGCCGTGAGTGGGTGAACTGCCAGCCCACCAGCCGTGACTGACTGGACTGCTAGTCCAAGAATCCATTCGGCCCACAATGTCTATACTAGCCCTCTGTAAACCAGTCCCTTCGGCCCACAACACCCATGCTAGTGCTCCAGAAAGCCCCTCCACTGGCCACCAATATTGGAATTGGTGGAGAGGTGGAATATTGCGTTGGGGGACCAGCCCTCCCGTGTGAGAATGGGACCCAACGGGTCCCACTTAGTCTAGTACTCTTCAAAAATTAATATTTCTGGAAGGTTTGAACATTATGTTTGTTGACTCGGTTGAATATCTTTGGTCATGAGTCATCTTTTTTTTAGTTGCAACTGTTTTAGTCAACAATTAGAACAGGTTATGTGGTAGACTGATTAGGAATGTCATTCTTTATGCCACAGACAAATAAACAGCTCTGGCATGTTAGCAATATGTCTGCACAGAGCAGTAATCTTTCCCTGATTTCTGCCTTCTTTCCACGGGACTTAGTTACTTAACTCAGTTGGAATTTTAGCATCATATTTCACCCTTAATGAACTTGCCACCTGCAAATTTGCTCCATTATTATGTATGCTTCCTTCCACCTCCAACTTCAGCCAACTGCGTACATGCCTCAGGTTTTCTGCTGACAAAGTCCAGATTAATGAACTTTATGTATGACTATACCAATTGTTTCCTAGTTGTGCTCTAAGGTCACATCTTGCTCATGTTCCAGTACATGCCCGGGGTCAAGGAAAGAGTGTTCACGTCATGGCCCTGTTTCCACCAATCATTCCACCACCAGGCACAAGACTGACAAGCAGCATCAAGACAGACACCGTTGTATGCAGATGCCGAGAATTGTGTTCAGCTCTGGCTGAACAACGTCTAATTTTGATGTGGACGCAATAAAAATAATTACATGCTCCATTTAGCTTAACGATTACTTCCATTTACTGTTTTTCCTGGAAAACTTTTATTGAAGCTCCATGTTTTACACCACCCAAGAACAGCATTCAATCATTCAACCAAAAGGCTCTCCGACCTATTTTATAACCTTCATGCCCATTGCCAAGATCATTTCAATCAATTTCCATGTAATTATGATATGTTTACTTATTTAATGTACTTAATAGTCTTATGTATTTAATGTATTTAATGGTCTTAATGCAAGAAAATTAGAATTTATGATGTTGTCTATTAAAGGATTTAACTGGGACTTCAGTAAATGTTTTCAAAGAGATATACTTTTCCCGTTTGTCAATTTAGTTTTGCCATGTAAAACTGAAATTAACTCCAGCCACATGTTGTCACTTCTTGGCAAATATCAAGAATGTTCCTGGGAGCCGAGAGATGTTAGTTTTCATCCAGCTATCGCCAGCACAGCTTCACAACAAAACTGGAAATCACAACAAAAACTGTAGATGCTGGAAATCTAAATCAATAATGGAAAATGCCAGAAATATTCACCAGGTCAGTCTGAACCTCTCCCCTTCTCATTTCTGACAAAGGAACTTCAACCCGGAGTGTTGATGCTGTTTCTCTTCTAACAAATACCCGATGAATGTCCCCAACAGACTTTGAGTCATTGTGAGGTGCGGTTCACCACACTCTTCTGGCAGCCAGCTTCAGCTACAAATTCTTTACTCATAACTGGAGAGTGGCTACTGCCAAAACAAACAATAAAAGATGTGCCAAAATTACCCTCCTGCAGAGGTTAGCCAACTTGGATACAATACAATACCGCTTATTGTCATTTGAAACTCAAATGAAGTTCAAACGAAATTTGGTTTCTGCAGTCATACAACAAGAAAAGAACCAAGACACACACCCAACACAATTCACACAAACAACCATCACAGTGAATCTCCGCTTCACTGTGATGGAAGGCAAAGTCTTGTCTCTCCCCTGCTCTCCATTCTTCTCCCGATGTCAAAGCCCCCGGTGGGCGATGGTAAGTCTCGCGCCCATTAAGGCCACGCCGGGCGATGTAAGGCCCTGCGCGGGTCTTGATATTGGAGCCTCCGGCGGGCGATGGCAAGTCCCGTGGCCGTTTAAGCCGCGCCGTGCGATGTAAGGCCCCGCTCCAGGTCGCCTTCAACCCCACAATTCAGGCGGGAAAAGTTGCCGTTGCGGGAGCTCCGAAAAGAGGTCTCCCACTAGGGACCCGCGAGCTCCCGATGTTACCGTCCACCGGGCCTGCAGCCGGAGCCTCCGAAGCTCTGGAGTCGTGCCGCAGCAGCGCCACCTGGAGTTAGTGGTCGATCTGATAATCGCGGGTCTCTCTAAATTATCTTTAGTAATACAATTCATATAAATGTAATCCTGCAGCAATGCATATTTCCTTAATGCTAGTTGGATATAAAGTGACTAATAAATTAATGCATGCTATTTATATTACCGGCCAAGTTGTTTCTAATGGAATTTCGATTGGGAACTGGAGAGCTAATTAAGAGGTGGGAATTGGCAAGCAGAGAAAATAAAATAAAAAACAGTTTCCATAGATACCATAGTCACCCCACCCCCCCCTCCCCTGAGGGCAACACCAGAACTCACACCAGTTTCTCTCCTCCCCACCCCTTCGACCTACATTCCTTCCTCAAGCTTCACAATTCGCAACTGTTCAATCCTTTTCTTCTCATGCTCTCTCCTCATCTGTGCCAACTATTACGCCAGGCTTTATCCTGCCCCTCCTCTCTTCCAGCTTTCTCTCCCTCCCCCACAATCAATCGGAAGAAGGGTCACCTATCCATGTTCTCTAGTGATGCTGCCCGACCCACTGAGTTACTCCAGCACAGTGTGTCACTTTTGTAAAATAGCATCTGCAGCCTTTTTTTAACATTGTCTATTAAGAACTGGCTGCTAGTTTCACCCCGGGTGGACATTGAAATTGACAAATGATTGCCTCCATTGACACTCATGCAATGATACGCTATGAAATAATATCATACAATCTTTAATATTTTTAGCTTGCTGTAACAAATATAATCGTATTTTTAAATAGCTCTTAGTTTTGAAAATTCGACAGGAATTTGTTATTGCAAATGTGAAACTCTCTATCTCCTAAACCTTTTCCCCATTGACACAATTAGTTTTATAATGAGATTTTCCCTAACACTTGATTTCTTCATAATTTATAACAGAACCATCTGCATTCATTTTTATTTCAGACTTGAAGTGATACATTAGACCACTAAACTCTGAGAGGCAAATTTAGTGGAACAGGGGAATTAAGTTAAAATAGATGATTCAACTGTGTATTTCAGGCTCTTGGGCTTGTATTTGCCATTGTAAGGTTAGAATTCATGTTAAATTCCTTCCTGGAAATTACTTAATTTCTTGAATTAAGAATTTATTTGTATGAATACCAGATGAGTTAATTCAGGAGTTTTATTGCAATAGTTTAGTGTTGACGACCAAAAAGGTGACTGTGATCTCAGTGAATTTGGAACAGCACAGGCTATAATAGCCCAGATTTTAGAGAAACCCAAGTATTCAACACTAAATTAGACTTGATGTTGCGAGTTTGCCAAAATTGACTTCTATTCTTCTATGTTCTGTACACAAAACGGACACACATTGTCATTGGTATTGTTTTATTCTTGTCACATGTACCAAGATACAGTTTTGTATGCAATCCAGTCAATCAATACTCTACAACCAAGCCATCAACAGGTATAGCTGACATTGCAAACAGAAAATGACTGGAGTGCAGAATATGGTGTTACAGCATTGTCGTGTTTCGGTTACAAAGAAAGTCCATGGCCCTCAGTGAGGCAGGTTGAAAGATCAGGACTATATTCTAGTTTAGCGGAGGATCATTGACTACTTTAATGTCAGGAGAGAAGAAGCTGTTCCTGAATCTGGTTGAATGTGTTTTCATATGTTTGTATCTTCTGCCCAGTAGGAATGGGAAAATAGAGTTACAAACAGGCTACAAAAGATCATTATGTTGGCTGCCTTCCTAAGGAAGTGTGAAGTGGAGATGGTTGATGGTCGGGGGAATCTGGACCGTGTAATGGATAAGGTTATGTCCCCCTCCCTTTTCATCTGTGCATTAATTGCCTCATACTGTGTTTTGTATTGAATTCTGTCTTTACTTTGTGTACTAGTCATGTCTCTACTATTTATTTCATTCCCCTTACATGTTTTTCCTCTACCTGCTAAATTTTTGTAAGGTGTCCTTGAGACTCTTGAAAGGCGCCCATAAATAAAATTTATTATTATTATTATTAAGGTTACTTCCACTACACTCTACGGGGGTTTTTTGTGGTCTTGGGCAGAGCTGTTGCCAAACCAAGTTGTAATGCATCCCCCAGTGTTTACAGTGCATCTGAAGAAGTTGGGAAGAGCTGCTGGACATATGCCAAACTTCCTTCATCCTCTGAGAACGTTGGTGTGTTTTCTTGGTCGTGGAGTTGGTTCAGGACAAATCAGTGATATTTATACCTATGATCTTGAGACTTTCACCCTTCTACATTTCAGTCCTTTGGTGCGGATTGAAGCTAGTACTCCACTTACTTCCAGAAGTCAAGAACTATCCCCCTTGTGCACAAAGCACTTTTAAGTGAAGGATCACTGATGGTTTACTTTATACTGTAGACATTCACTTCTATTTTATTGTTGCTCATTACTTATACTTGGGTCTAATTTTGGTAACAACATTGAATTTGCTTGAATAGGGCACTGAACTTTATACAGGAATTCTGGCATTGAAGTTGACAGGTCCTTTGGGACTTTCAATCTGATAATCACGTCTAACATAAATTAGGTAGCTGAACACCTTTATAAAAACTGGTCCTTGTAAAACATTTGTTGAATGGAGACGCCTCCTTCTGAGGAGAAGCCAGTAAGTTAAAAATCAAAGACAGAAGATACTGGACACCTGCAATTTAAAAAAACCCTGAAAATACTGGAAACATTCAACATATCAGGCAGCATCGATGGCGAAAGAAACAGTAATAACGTTTCAGGTTTGTGTCATGAACACCTGAAACATTAATTCTGTTCTTCAAGAAGGAACTGCAGATGCTGGAGAATCGAAGGTGGACAAAATTGCTGGAGAAACTCAGCGGGTGCAGCAGCATCTATGAAGCGAAGGAAATAGGCAACATTTCGGGCCGAAACCTGAAGGAAATAGGTAACGTTTCGGGCCGAAACCCTTGGGTTTCGGGACGAAACGTTGCCTATTTCCTTCGCTCCATAGATGCTGCCGCACCCGCTGAATTTCTCCAGCAATTTTGTCGACCATATTAAGTCGGTTTCTCTTTCCAGAGATGCTGCCCGACCTGCTGAATGTTTCCAGTATTTTTCTGTTTTTGTTTCAGAAAGTTAAATGTAAGTTATTCAAATTGTTTCTAAGCTTATGCGACATGATAATAAGAATACTTAAGCCATATTTCTATTATTTAAAAAAGTCTATGGAGTACAAATTTGTCTTGGGTATTAATACTAAATGGGTCTCACATCCATTGTGTGTTACCTGCTTAATCCAGTCTTCAGTTTATTAATTTTGAAAATAATGCATCCTTAAAATACAGTATTATATAACCATATATCCATATAACAATTACAGCACGGAAACAGGCCATCTCGGCCCTATAAGTCCGTGCCGAACACTTATTTTCCCCTAGTCCCATCTACCTGCACTCAGACCATAACCCTCCTTTCCTTTCCCATCCATATACCTATCCAATTCATTTTTAAATGATAAAATCAAACCTGCCTCCACTACCTCCACTGGAAGCTTATTCCACACAGCTACCACTCTATGAGTAAAGAAGTTCCCCCTCATGTTATCTCTAAACTTTTGTCCCTTAATTCTCGTCATGTCCTCTTGTTTGAATCTTCCCTACTCTCAATGGGAAAAGCTCATCCACGTCAACTCTGTCTATCTCTCTCATCATTTTAAAAACCTGTATCAAGTCCCCCCCTTAACCTTCTGTGCTCCAGAGAATAAAGACCTAACTTATTCAACCTTTCTCTGTAACTTAGTTGTTGAAACCCAGGCAACATTCTAGTAAATCTCCTCTGTACTCTCTCTATTTTGTTGACATCCTTCCTATAATTGGGCGACCAAAATTGTACACCATACTCCAGATTTGGCCTCACCAATGCCTTGTACAATTTTAACATTACATCCCAGCTTCTATACTCACTATACTATTCTGTCAGTGTTATAACATAAATGGGACCAGTGATTAAAAGAGACAATGTATTGTAGGAACTTAGCAGGCCAGGCAGCTTCTATGGTAGGAAATGGATAGATGACATTTTTGGGTGGGACCCTTCTTCAGACAGATGGAGTAAACTACATTGCATTGTCTCTGTATGGCACACTGCACAATGACAATAAAGCTTGAATCTGAATCTGAATCTAAAGCTGGTGAGGGGACAAGGTGGGGACAAAATGCCAAATGATCTGTAGATTCAGGTGAGGAAGGGCGATTGACAAATAGGTGGATCTAGTAATAAAGGTGAAATGGAGTTAAAAGGTGAAGCTGGGGTATGAGGAAGAACAATGTAAAACTGGTGAGAGGTTTAGTTGAAGGGGATGGGGAGGAAAGAGTGGGATAAAAGTTCAAAAAGGGGCGACTCGGAATAGGGAGAGGTGGAAGATGAGCAAATGGAGAAGATGGAAGGAACTGGGAGATGGGGGCATTGGGAGAATGAGGAGGTGGTAGAGGAAGGAGCAAATGACCATAGAAGTTCCATTGCACTTTGAAAAGTGATATCCAGACTCTCTCACATGCCACATTACCAATGTACATCTCCGTACAGCAAAAATGTTGCAGAGTGCAGGCTTGTACTGCTTTCATATCTGAGATGTTGCAAATCTAAATAAACATGAGCAAATATTTGACATTTGGCGAGAGACTGATCCAGGGAACATCTAGTGCCTTTGCTAATTCCTTAATTGTCAAGTGTTCTTGTACTGATTCAACAACTGAATCAACAAATAGCACCAGGTGGCAACAATCCGGTTCCTCGCCCATTGATCTTTAGTTTAGGAATCTCATGCCAATTACTTGTACATTACTGTACAATTCCCCTGGTTGGTCTTCCCCAGGGATATTCATAGAGTGGTCCTGATACACTGCCTTAAATGAACAATTCCTTCTTCAAATCACCACTTCCCAGATGCTTCAAAGTTTTTTTTTCACCGAATTGATTCAACTAGTATCTGTCTTTGCTGTCAGAGTGCCATGGAGTGATACATTCCCATCGGCCCACCTTGCCCACATGTCCCATCTACACTAGCCCCACTTGGCTGTTTGGCCCAGATTCCTCTAAACCAGTGGTTCCCAACGTGGGGTGTACGCCCCACAGGGGGGCTTTTTGATTTTTAAGGGGGGCAATTGAGCGCGACTGGGTCCAAATTTTCGATTTTTATTTTTTTGGGATTTTCCATCAGGTAAACATATGTAGTTTATGTTTCAGATGTTATTTTGAGTAAATAATTTTTTGGGGGTAAAAAAGGTCTTTATTGTGTAGTTATTACACAATCACCGCGCCATCGCTCTTCATGCACGTCGCACGAAGCGCGCAAGGTCATGGGAGAACCTTATTTATTTAATTGGATTTAGAAATGCGATTCAAAGAGCTTTTGCTAAGTTACCCGTATAATATCTATTTCCTCCGTTTTCTCTCAACGGAAAGCAAGGGGGGGCATCAGGATTTTAGAGGTGATTAGGTGGGGCATGGCCAAAAAAAGGTTGGGAATCACTGCTCTAAACATATCCTATCCATGTACCTGCCTAATTGTTTCTTAAATGTCATGATAGTTCCTGCCTCATCTCCCTCCTCCAGCTACTCATTCCATACACCCACAGCCTCTGCGTGAAAAAATTACCCCTCAGGTTCCTATAAATCTCCCCCCCCCCCCCCCCCTCACCTTAAACCCATGCCTTCTGGTTCTCGATTCCCCCACTTTGGGCAAGAGACTCTGCGCGTCTACCCGATCTATTCCTCTCATGATTTTATACACCTCCATAAGATCACCCTTCAACCTCCTGTGCTCCAGAGAATAAAGTCCCAGCTTTGTGAACCTCTCGCTATAGCTCAGACCCTCGAGTCCAGGCAACACCCTTGTAGATCTTCTCTGCACTCTTTCCAACTTGACATCCTTCATAGGTGCCCAGAACTGAACACAATGCTCTAAATGTGGCTTCAGCAAGATCTTATACAGCTGCAACATGACCTCCCAACATCTATAATCAATACTCTGGCTGATGAAGGCCAATGTGCCAAAAGCTTTATTGACCACCCAATCCACCTGCATCTCCACCTTCAAGGAACCATGCACCTACACTCCTAGATCCCTCTGCTCTTCAACACTACCCAGAGCCCTACCATTCACTGTGTTGGTCCTGCCCATGTTAGACTTCTCAAAATGCGACATCTCACACTTCTCTGCGTTAAATTCTATCAGCTATTCCTCAGCCAACCGGGCCAATCGATTAAGATCCTGCTGCAATTTTTCACAACCAACTTCACTATCTGCAAAACCATCCACTTTTGTATTATCTGCAAACTTGCTAATCTTGCAATGTATGTACTCATCCAAATCATTGATATAGATGACAAACAGTAATGGGCTCAGCAGTGAACCCTGAGGCACACCACTGGTCACAGGCCTCCAGTCTGAGAAACAACCTTCCACCGTCACGCTCTGCTTCCTTCCATGGAGCCAATTGTCTATCCATTCAGCTATCTCTCCTTGGATCCCATGTGATCTAACATTCCAGAGCAGCCTACCATGCGGAACCTTGTTGAATGCGTTGGTGAAATCCATACATGCACCATCTACAGCCCTACCCTCATCAACACTCAGATTTGTGAGACCTGAGCTCCCACATATAAAACCATGCTGACTATCCCTAATCAGCTCTTGCCTGTTTAAATGCATGTATATCCATCATAACCCTCAGAATACTCTCCCATACGTTCCAACTACAGATGTTAAGCTCACTGGCTAATCATTCCCAGCCCTTTCCCTGCACCCCTTCTTGAATACAGGCATAACATATTCCCCCCCCTCCAGAGGGGAATCAATGGGGCTTGGTGCTGAGTTTGCCAAGGACAAGGCTGAAGCTTTCACAATCGCCTTCAGTTGAGTAGATGTCCAACTTTGGTTTCCTCCTGAGATCTCCTCCCTCAACTCTTTCTTCCTTTATATTGATGGCTGCATCAGTCCTGCTTGCTACATGGACATAACCCAAAAATATCACTGCCTTTGTTGCCGATTTCCACCTCATCTCTTGTGCTCACAAGCACCATGTTTGACATTTTCTTTCCTTTCTTAACATGTCTACCCTCAGCTCAAGGTTACTAATATCCCTGCCAACCCCAACATTATACCCCCTTCCTCCCTGCTTCCTGTAAGGTTTCTATCCCATTCTCCTAGTTTCTCCACCTTTGTCATTTCTGCTCTGATGATGAGACTTCCTTTGCCTTTAAGATGTTTTCCTTTTATTTAGCTATGGCTTTCCATCTTTCATGGTCGACAGGGCTCTCAACCATGTTTTTTTTCTACCTCTTGCACTTCTGTTTGCAACCATTCTCCTCCTGGCCATAACAAGGATAGGATTAGCCTTGTCCTCCCCTTCCTCCCCATCAGCCTCGGCATTCAACAAATCACCCTCCGTAATCCCTGGCACCTACAGTAATTCAGCTGCAGAAGTCTAGTCATGCCAATGAGCTCATGTGTTAAGATGAGAGTGTAATCTCCAAAATCAAAGTATATTGGTTCAGTTTGCTCTAGTTGCAATTGTAGATAGGAACCATGTTGTCGGAAAGATGTTGTCAATCTGGAAATGGTACAGAGAAGATTTACGAAGATGTTGCCAGGACTAGAGGGTCTGAGCTATGGGGAGAGGTTGAATAGGCTGGGAGTCTATTCCTTGGAGAGCAGGAGGATGAGGGATGATCTTATAGAGTTGTGTACAATCATGAGGGGAATAGATCGGGTAGGTAAACACAGAGTCTCTTGCCCAGAGTAGGTGAATCAAGGAGCAGAGGATATCGGTTTAAGGTGAAGGGGAAAAGATTTTATAGGAATGAGGGGTAACTTCACACAAAAGGAGGAGGGTGTATGGAACAATCTACCAGAGGAGGTAGTTGAGGCTGGGACTATCCAAATGTTTTCAAAACAGTTAGGCAGGTACATGGATAGGGCAGGTTTGGAGGGATATGGGCCAAATGCAGGCAGGTGGGACATGTTGGCCAGCGTGGGCAAGTTGGGCCAAAGGGCCTTTCACCACACTGTATCACTATGACTCTAACCATGCAAAAGAAAAACTTTTTTTTCCATAGAGCTAAATAAAATAACTCAGTTCGAGTTATCTAATGGTAAGCACCATCAGGATATCGGATGCGATAACTAAAATGTAGTTATTAAGGGAAGTGAAATGGAGGAGAAACAATGAGGCATTTTTCTGACTGATCAGCACATTTTCTAACATTAAGGAAGAACAATACATTTAAAAAATATATTTTCAAAACCTTGGAACATGGCACAACACTTTAATTCAATCCAAAACACTTCTGAAGGCAAGGCAAGGCAAGTTTATTTGTCCAGCACCTTTCAACAACAAGGTAATTCAAAGTGCTTTACATAAAACATTATAAGCATTGGAAAGAAACACATATAAAATGACATTTAGATGTAAAACGATTATTAGATTATTCAGATAAAATAATTACAAAATTAAAATCAATTAAATAAAATATTTAAAATAGAATCAAACCAGGAATAGAAGTTACAGTGCAGTCTAGGTAATTAATAAATTGTATTGTTTACTGAAAGGCAGCAGCAAACAGAAAAGTCTTCAGTCTAGATTTAATAGAGCTGAGAGTTGCAGCAGACCTGCAGTTTTCTGGGAGTTTGTTCCAGATATGTGGTGCATAAAAACTAAATGCTGCCTCTCCATGTTTAGTTCTGACTCTGGGGACACAGAGCAGACCTGTCCGAGATGATCTGAGAGGTCTGGGTGGTTCGTAGCTGAGCAGAGGATCAGAAATGTGTTTTGGCCCTAAACCATTCAGTGCTTTGTAAACCAACAGTAGTATTTTGAAATCAATCCTTTGACAGACAGGAAGCCAGTGTAAAGACCTCAGAACTGGAGTAATGTCATCTACTTTTTTGGTCTTAGTGAGGACTTGAGCAGCAGCGTTCCGAATTAACTGCAGCTGTCTGATCGGCTTTTTAGGGAGACCTGTATAGACAGTGTTACAGTAGTCGAGCCTGCTGAAGATAAATGCATGGACATGAAGAATGGTCACAATATGAAATGTCACCTAGCTGTGTTCTCCAGGGATGCTGACTGTCCCCTGAGTTACTCCTGCACTTAGTGGCCTCTTGAACTTTAATTGACATTTTTTTTTACATGAAAGTTAAAGTGCATATCATAACTGTTAAACTTCAACCACTTCTACATGGAAAATATATATGTTGCTTGTTTATATGTGAATATTTCAATACTGCATACCCATGCAATATTGCAATATCTATACAATAGAATACACTTTCCAGGAGCAATCTAAAGCTGGACTCACCATATGAAAATAGCCTATTAATTTACACGTTGTGCACTGGGACTGCACAAACATGCCTGTCAAATTTTCAGTATTGCAGCATAATTTCTGTAGAGAGAGCAACCCAAAATGTCAGCTACCTTCTTTCTCTAGAGATGCTGCCTGATCTGCAGAATTACTCCAGCACTTTGTGTCTATCTTTTTACATGAATTCAAGATTGCTTTCCAAGCTTACTACCTCTTCCAGTCATTGCAAACCCTATCTTTCAGAACTGTTTCTGGAAATTATACTTTAGAGGGAACAGTGAAACTTCCACCAGCCTGCTCCGCCATTCAAAAGCATGGCAAATCTGACCTTGCTCCCACTTTCCTGCATGTTCCCCCATAACCCTCGATTTCCCTGTAGATCAAAAGTCTGACTCGCCCTTGAATATATTCCACAGCTTCCTAGGATGGAGATCTTCAAATGATTTTAACTCTCAGGAGATGGAATTCCTCGTCAACTGTGTCTTATATTGGTGATTCTCTTCTGAATCTACCCGAGGTAACATTTGCTTGGTCAATGCCACCGAATCATAACATTGCCTTCCACTATGTTGAATACCAAAGTCTATGGACATATCTCTCAAGTTTGAAAACACATACCTCCAGATTCAGGGACAGTTTCTTCCCAGCTGTTATCTGGCAACTGAACTATCCCATCACCAGCTAGAGAGTGGCCCTGACCTCCTATCACACCATTGGAGACCTTCGAGTTATCTTCAATGGGACTTTATTGGACTTGATCTCACACTTGATAGACATGTCAGTCACAAGTCTCAAATTATAATTGCATCTTAATTGAATAATTACTTAAATATCATTCAAACTTAAAACACAGGACTGAACTTTCTGGCTTGAATGCTCCTAAAATTAGTTTGTTATCAAAAATAGTGATATTTTATGCCAATAACTTTGAACAAATTTCCTATCAAAATTGTACTTGCAAAATTATTATTGGGAACAAAATGCTTTCCACACACAATAAATGTACCCATTTTCTTAGGACAATCAGAAAACATTGAAATTTATTTGGCAATTGAACAAATATATCTTCCGTGCTGGGATAAGCTGAAGAAGATAGGTTTGTTGGTGTTACAATATATTTTTAATATAATAAGCCGTGAATCATTATACAAATGACTACTTCCGTGGAAATGTTTCAATACCTAGGGTACATGTCAATATCTTTAAGGTGCTGTGTAAAATTACTAGTCCCTGAAACATGTTTCAACTTAATTATGAATAACAAACATTGTTTGATCCTTTATCAGGAATGCCATTTAGAGAGAAAGGCCAAAGAGCTTGGCATATTTTAAATGATCTAAAGTTATCACAATCGATATACATTGTTTATCCTGTTTTAAAAAAAAACATGGCTCTACATATATGTGTAATACAGCTATGCTTGAAATGTTTCCTATATGAGTTTAGAATTCAGGTTATCATCTGAATGCTCAATTACAAAACAACTACTGCAACCAGACAACACCTAGATGAAGCTACAAATAAACAAATAATCATTGATTAGATCTTTGTTTTGCTGGTTCTTACGTTTGCAGATATGCATTAATTTACGAAGGATGCATCTCACTGGAACAATTATAAATAGGGATGTGTACGTACATTAAAAATAAAGGATGTGGAAAGGGGAAAGTGGAAGATGAAACGTGGACAAAGTGTTTTGCAGTTGCAATTAAATTGGCAGAATTGAAAATCAATTATTCTTGTAATGGGGTAACAAAAGCTTCTTTATGCAAGTCTATGACAAAACGATACCTGCTAATATTCAAAATATGTCTGGTTGTCATATTTGTCTAATCCACACACTCCTCACGGTCTACTTTGGAAGAGCACTCTTATAAAATGTGCTGTTTTCAATGAAAGATAGTTTCCAACAATTTTATTACTGCACTAGAAAATTGGTTACATGTTATTAGTATGAAGAATGCTGTCTTAATTCCAGAATTCATGATCATAGTTATAGCAATAAAATAGATGTCTTAATCAACTATGATCTTTTGAAATGAATCGATTTAAATCAGCTTTATGATTTGAAGATCAGTTATTGACATTGTCTTTGCTGTTCCAATTGTGTCAGCTTCAGGATATATGAATAATGTGCCCACTCAGTAAGACTTAAAGCAAAAGCAACATTTGTCTTTAGATTACCAGTGTTAAAAGAAGCTCATACTACAATGGCCATCAAGGTCTGACAGCCTTAATGTTGTCCGTGTATATTCTATACATTCTTCATGGGAATTGAGATGACTGATGAAGCCCATGCACACTTAGCCTAGAAGTACTTGTACATCAGTTTTAAATTTAAGTACATTTAAATACTGCCCTAAGCTACCATTACACTAAAGCATACTGAACTCACAGTAAAGGGGCTGTCCCACTGCGGCGACCTAATCTGCGGGTTTTGAAGAGTTTGCCCTCGACTCAAACTCACAGCATGGTCGACACGTGGTCCTAGGCGGTCCTATGAAGTCACTGGAACTCCCCTTCATGCTCGAGGGAAGTTCCCGCATGATCACGGCCTCAGTTTGGTCAAGGAAAACTTTTCAGCATGGTGGAAAATTTTTCTGCAAGTAAAAATTGGTCGGCATGGTTTTTTTAAACTCATAGTGCAGTGGAGTGGGGTCACTAGTTAGTTACAGGCAGTCGGGGGCAGCCGTAGGCAATCTCCTTCGCTGACTGGGCATTTTAATTGGCCCATTGGAGTTTTCAGGACCAAGTCTTCTGAAAAGTGTCTCCACTCCTTCTCCCCACCCCCCCCACCGCTCTCTCTAAAGGACTTACCGTACACTGTGCTGCCGTCTTTTGCCTTCCTGTTCATCGCGGGTGTGAATTTCAGACAGCGCCGTCCCGCTTTCCCTGGTCCCGTTGGAGGGGGGGTGTGTGTGCGTGTGTGTGTGCGTGTTTGTGTGTGCATCTTTGTGTGTGTGTGCGTGTGTGTGTGTGTGTGTGCGTGTGTGTGCACGCACGTGTGTGTGTGTGTGTGTGTGCACGTGTGTGTGTGTGTGTGTGTGTGTGTGTGTGTGTGTGTGTGTGTGTGTGTGTGTGTGTGTGTGTGTGTGTGTGTGTGTGTGTGTGTGTGTGTGTGTGTGTGTGTGTGTGTGCGTGTGTGTGTGTGTGTGTGTGTGTGTGTGTGTGCGTGCGTGTGTGTGTGTGTGTGTGTGTGTGCGTGTGTGTGTGTGTGTGTGTGTGTGTGTGTGTGTGTGTGTGTGTGTGTGTGTGTGTGTGTGTGTGTATGTGTGTGTGTGTGTGTGTGTGTGTGTGTGTGTGTGCGTGTGTGCGTGTGCGTGTGTGTGTGCGTGTGTGTGTGTGTGTGCGCGTGTGTGTGTGTGTGTGTGTGTGTGTGTGCGTGTGTGTGTGTGTGTGTGTGTGTGTGTGTGCGTGTGTGTGTGTGTGCGCGTGCGTGTGTGTGTGTGTTCCAGGCGAGTCTCCTCGAGCTTGAAGGTTGAAGACAGTTGCAGTAAAGTCGCGTCAGTGGGACAGGCCCTTAACTATATTTTAACTCATCACCACCCAGATCATAAGGCCTTAAGGAATAGGAGTCAAATTAGGCCATTCGACCCATCAAGTCTTCAATCATGGTTTCTTCTTGTTTCTTGGTCCTCCAAAATATTCAAAATGGAATTTAAACTGGAGGTGGAATTTTATTAAGATTAATTAACATTGTTCATTAACAATTATTAATTAATTTATTACTTATTATCAATTAACAAAATGTATTAACATTAAGAAGAGGTTGAAATTTTATGAATTGATGTCCATGCAGACTTAGTGACTATGAGATTTTTTTCTGTAGCCTCTACTTAAACTTGAAATAACTTATCAATTGTAGTAAATTACAGTGTATACAGTGTACAATGGGTGATCTATCTCTCCCTTCTAACCCCATTCTCTTGCCTTCTCCCCATAACCTCCGACACCTGTACTAATCAAGAATCTATCTATCTCTACCTTAATATCCACTGACTTGGCCTCTACAGCCTTCTGTGACAAAGAAATCCACAGATTCACCGCCTCATCGCCTTCCTAAAATAATGTGTTTTAATTATGAGGCCATGACCTCCAGTCCTAGACTCTCCCACTAGTGGAAACATCCTCTCCACATCTACTTTATCCCCAAGCCGTTCACTTTTGTGTATGTTCCATTGAGGTTCCCCCTCCTTATTCTATACTCCAGCAAGTACAGGCCCAGTGCTGACAAATGCTCATCATAGGTTAACCTTCTTGTAAACCTCCTCTGTACCCTTTCCAGAGCCAGCACATCCTTCCTCAGATGTGGTGCCCAGAATTGCTCCCAATATTCCAAATGCAGCCTTCTCATCACCATGTACTCAGCATTAGATCCCTGTTTTTGTATACAATTCATTTCACATCAATCTTCATTCGGAAACCAATATAGCTTGGCATGCTCAGTAAAATGTTTATTGCCCTGTATGCGGGAGCTAACACAAGGTTTCTTTGTATTGAACAAATTATACTTCATTGTTTATGAAACTGAGAATTATATAAATGAAAACAAAATTGTTTAAGCAATTCTTATAAAAATATGTATTGTCACGTTAAATTCTGTAGCGTATTTAGTGAGAGGGTTGGCATTAAAAATATAAAATTCAATGTTTATACATATTTACATTTATTTACAGGTAAAATTTACAATTAACTTTTTGGTTTTGTTTTAAAATAACTTTGTAGAAAATTTACAAAGGCGTCTAAAAATTCTTTGACGTTGTGTTCTTGAAATTCCTCGCATGTTGTGCAGCTGTTCTGTTGGATTAGAACACAGGTTCTAATTGATTATCGGAAAGCAAATCACATTTTTAAAGAAAAGCATGGAAACTAAATGGTGAAAATTCCCATAACATTACAACCAATACAAATGTTAAATGCTAAAGAGAGGCACTCATGCATACAGACCAGCAAAGCACCACAACACAAGGAGGAAAAAACATCAGTAAGTGGCTCTGATCAAAAATCATCAGGCAGATCGAATCACAATGCCACATATTTATTTGGGTCTGACATAAATTGTCATTTCATCATTGGCAACCACACAACAAACTCCATTTTGTTCTTGTAGAAGTGTAGTTTAGTGTCCACTACAAACCCACTGACTCCCATGGCTATCTGGACTACACGTCTTCCCACCCTGCCCCCTGTAAAGACTCCATCCCCTACTCCCAATTCCTCCGCCTACGCCGCATCTGCTCCCAGGATGAGGCGTTCCACACCAGGACATCAGAAATGTCCTCATTCTTCAGGGAACGGGGGTTCCCCTCCGCCACCATAGATGAGGCTCGCACCAGGGTCTCATCCATACCCCGCAACACTGCTCTCTCTCCCCATCCCCGCACTCGCAACAAGGGCAGAGTCCCCCTAGTCCTCACCTTTCACTCCACCAGCCGGCAAATACAACACATAATCCTCCGCCATTTCCGCCACCTCCAACGTGACCTCACCACTCGCCACATCTTCCCATCTCCCCCTATGTCTGCCTTCCGCAAAGACCGCTCCCTCCGCAACTCCCTTGTCAATTCTCCCCTTCCCTCCCGTACCACCCCCTCCCCGGGCACTTTCCATTGCAACCGCAAGAAATGCAACACCTGTCCCTTTACCTCCCCCCTCGACTCCATTCAAGGACCCAAGCAGTCGTTCCAGGTGCGACAGAGGTTCACCTGTATCTCCTCCAACCTCATCTACTGCATCCGCTGCTCTAGATGTCAGCTGATCTACATCGGGGTGACTAAGCGGAGGTTGGACGATCGTTTCGCCGAACACCTCCGCTCAGTCCGCAATAACCTACCTGACCTCCCGGTGGCTCAGCACTTCAACTCCCCCTTCCCATTCCCAATCCGACCTCTCTGTCCTGGGTCTCCTCCATTGCCAGAGTGAGCAACACAGGAAATTGGAGGAACAGCACCTCATATTCCGCTTGGGGAGTCTGCATCCTGGGGGCATGAACATTGAATTCTCCCAATTATGTTAGCCCTTGTTGTCTCCTCCCCTTCCTTAGCCCTCGAGCTGTCTCCTCCAATCCCCCAGCCCTCAGGCTCCTCCTCCTCCCTTTTTCCTTCCTTCTCCCCACCACCCCCTATCAATCTGAGGAAGGGTTTCGGCCCGAAACATTACCCATTTCCTTCGCTCCATAGATGCCTCTGCACCCGCTGAGTTTCTCCAGCATTTTAGTGTACCTTCCATTTTTTTCTTATTAGCCTGCACAAACAATTAGCTCGATCTCAACATGTTAATCTTATATTGTTGATAAATAACTTTTGTTCCTCCCTTGTGGATTAACCTGCATATTTTGACATTGTAGGTTTTAATATTGCATCAGTTGGGACACAATTCTTTCATTTACTTTTACCATGCGAGTCATATGAAGAGGGTAATATGTACAGGATATGTTCAATGGAATACAGTAATGTCAGCATTAATTACTGCAAGACTAAATTGCTTTGGGGAGCTTTGATGTTAAACCTTGAACAGTGGATGAAAATCATTTGTTTTCTAGAAACAGGAAAGGCATTGAATGCACCTGATGAAGGAAGAATGTCAAAAAATGCAAGCTTAATTTGAATTCAAGCGATATAATTATTGAATTAAAAGACAAAAGAGGAACTCAAGCAGTCAAGTGGCATCTGTGGAGGGAAATGGACTGTGAATGTTTCTGGGCAACTGTTCCATTTCCTCAACAGATACTGCCTGACTCAATGAGTTGCTCCTGCAATTACTTTTTTGCAACAGCTTCCAGTGTTTGTAGTCGCCAGTGTAATTAATATGGGGCTGGATAAAGTACACTTCAAACCATTGAAAAAAATGAATGAATATCAAGCAGGGAATGGGTGACTAACACTAAAAATAGATGCAATATACAAACAAAAGCATCAGGATTGAAGAAAGATTCTACATTAGGTGTAATATAATAATTAAAACAAAACTAACAAAACCTTAAAGGAAACATTTCCAAACTGAAAGAAAATTGATGGTGATAACTTTAGTCACAATAATGGCTGATTTATACAGTTGATATAATATTGTTTAAAAAGTGGCTTTGTGGAAAGGTTTACTTGCAGACACCACAAATGAGAATGACTGGTATAAGTTTAAGAAGGAACTGCAGATGCTGGAAAATCGAAGGTAGACTGAAATGCTGGAGAAACGCCGCAGGTGAGGCAGCATCTATGGAGCGAAGGAAATAGGTGACATTTCGGGTCAAGACCATTCTTCAGAAGAAGGGCCTCGACCCAAAATGTCACCTTCGCTCCATAGATGCTGCCTCACCCGCTGAGTTTCTCAAGATTGGTATAAGTGTATTTAGGAAGTCATTCAAGAATTTGCAGAAGATCCTGTCCCTATACCTTCTCCCTCGACTCCGTTCAAGAACCCCCGGCAGACAGACCTCTCAAGTGAGACAGAGCTTCACTTGCAACTCCTACAAACTCATCTACGGTATCCGCTGTTCCAGTTGTGGACACGTGTATGTTGGTGAGACCAAGTGTAGACTCAGCAATCGTTTAGATGAACACTTTCGCTCAGTCTGCCTAGGCCTACCCGATACTCCAGTTGATAAATATTTTAACTCCCCCTCCCATTCCCACACTGACTTTTCTGTCCTGGGCCTCCTCCACTGTCAGAGTGAGGCCAAATGCAAACTGGAGGAACAGCACCTCATATTTCACTTGGACAGCTTCCAAGCCAGCGGTATGAATATTTATTTGTCTAACTTCAAGTAACCCTTGCTTTTGCTCTTTCTCCATCCCTCCACCACCTTAGTCCTCTAACTAGTTTCACTGTCCTGATTAATTTCACTGTTTAACCATATAACATATAACAATTACAGCACGGAAACAGGCCACTCGGCCCTACAAGTCCGTGCCGAACAATTATTTTCCCTTAGTCCCACCTGCCTGCACTCATACCATAACCCTCCATTCCCTTCTCATCCATATGCCTATCCAATTTATTTTTAAATGATACCAACGAACCTGCCTCCACCACTTCTACTGGAAGCTCATTCCACACCGCTACCACTCTCTGAGTAAAGACGTTCCCCCTCATGTTACCCCTAAACTTCTGTCCCTTAATTCTGAAATCATGTCCTCTTGAAAAGCTGGTCCACATCAACTCTGCCTATCCCTCTCATCATTTTAAAGACCTCTATCAAGTCCCCCCTTAACCTTCTGTGCTCCAGAGAATAAAGACCTAACTTATTCAACCTTTCTCTGTAACTTAGTTGTTGAAACCCAGGCAACATTCTAGTAAATCTCCTCTGTACTCTCTCTATTTTGTTGACATCCTTCCTATAATTGGGCAACCAAAATTGTAACACCATACTCCAGATTTGGTCTCACCAATGCCTTGTACAATTTTAACATTACATCCCAGCTTCTATACTCAATATGTTTGTATACCTTATTGTCACCTTCCCCTCAACCAACAATGAACCATTTTACATTTTCTTGTCTGCTTTGCTCTGTTGTTTTCACACCTTATCCTTCCATGCCTCTAGTATCCATCTCCACTGACCTAGTCTGAGCTCGGTCCTCAACCCAAAACATCACCCATTCTTTTTCTCCAGGGACGCTGCCTGTCCCGCTATGTTACTCCAGCATTTTGTGTCTATCGTCAAAGAATATAATTCCACTGGTGTATTATTTCAGAGACAAAGCCCTCTTTTACAAATGTACCCGAGTTATTCATGCCAACGGCCAAATGTGGGCAAAAGGGCTAATCCTATGATGTTCTGTGTTCTTTGTTTCAAAACGTAACAACTTACCTTGCTTTTATGATTTTCAAAAGATTTAGCATTGTCTAATAACGGACCAAATTCACGAATTATTTCACAGATGAGTTTGAATTCATAGTCTATAACTTCCATCTCTGAGACGAAGCAATTCAACGATGTGTTAAAACATTCTTCCTAGAGGGGGGGAAAAAAAAATACATTTAATATATTTAGTTGGGTTTAGAGATTCGCTTTAGAAACATGACCTTTGGTTCATCGAGTCCATGCCAACTATCAATCACCCGTAGACTAGTTCAATCCTACACACCAAGGACAATTTACAGAAGCCAATTAACCTACAAACCTGTGCATCTTTGGAATGTGGGAGGAAACCAGAGCATCAGGAGAAAACCCACGTGGTCAGAGCGAGAACGTGCAAACCCCACACAGACAGCACCCATAATCAGGATCAAAACCGAGTCTCTGAGCTCCACCACTATATTCCAGTAATACTGATTTTTTGTGGGAAGAGGTTTCATTACTTGCATGTCCTAAAAAGAATTGCATTGACCAACTAATATATTTGGAAAACATCCTTGTGTTTGAAAAAAATTGATATTTAATAATGGGAGATTGGCTCCAAACTCATTTGTTCTATTTCATTACTTTAGTTCTGAAACAGCTGCAATGAAAATCCTGAATTTCAATTATTAACATAACATTCTAGTTACTAACAATCCAGCTGGCAAACTGTTCAGTCTGCTCATAGAGTCATGTAACATTGCTGTTGAGAACACTGCCTGGATTAGAGTTTTTCAGCTACAAGGAGAGATTAGATAAACTTGGTAAACACAGAATGCTGGAGTAACTCAGCGGGACAGGCAGCATCTCTGGAGAGAAGGAATAGGCGACATTTCGGGTCGAGACCCTTTTCTGACTGATGTCAGGGGAGTGGGCGGGACAGAGGTAGAATGTAGTCGGGGAGAGTAAGATTGGTGGGAGAACTGGGAAGGGGGAGGGGATGGAGAGAGAGGAAAAGCAAGGGCTATTTGAAGTTAGAGGTCAATGTTCATACTGCTGGGGTGTAAGCTACCCAAGGGAAATATGAGGTGCTGTTCCTCCAATTTGCACTGGGCCTCACTCTGACAATGGAGCAGGCCCAGGACAAAAAGGTCAGATTGGGAATGGGAGGGGGTTAAAGTGCTGAGCAACCGGGAGATCAGGTAGGTTAAGGCGGAGATGTTCAGCAAAACGATTGCCGAGCCTGTGCTTAGTCTCGCTGATGTACAGTTTACACCTGGAACAGCGGATACAGCAGATGTGGTTGGAGGAGGTGCAAGTGAATCTCTGCCTCACCTGGAAAGACTGTCGGGGTCCTTGGATGGAGTCAAGGGGGGAGGCAAAGGGACAGGTGTTGCATCTCCTGCAGTTGCAGGGCAAAGTACCTGGGGAGGGGGTGGTTTGGGTGGGAAGGGACGAGTTGACCAGGGAGTTGCGGAGGGAACGGTCTCTGCATAAAGCAGAAAGGGGTGGAGATGGGAAGGTGTGGCTAGTAGTGGGATCCCGTTGGAGGTGGCGAAAATTATCTGTTGTATGTGATGGGGTGGAAGGCGAGGACAGGGGGGAGGGGGAGCAAGAGCGGAGCTGCGGGATGTCAAGGAGATCCTAGTGAGAGCCTGGTCTATAATGGAAGAGTGGAACCCCCGTTTCCCAAAGAATGAGGATATCTCCGAGCATCTAGTATGGAAAACTTCATCCTGGGTGCATGATGAAGTTTTCTTTACAGGAAGCAGGGTGGGAAGAAGTGTAGTCTAGATAGCTATGGGACTCAGTAGGTTGTGCAAACAGTCACTTTAGCCCAAACTGTCCATGCCGACCAAGAAGCCAGCCCATTTACCTGCGTTGACCCATATCCTTCCAAACCATCCCTATCCATGTACCTGTCCACAGACATTTAAATGTTGTTATTATAGTTGTTTTAGCCAGTTCATACCATATACCCAACACTGTGTAAAAACATTGCCCCTCAATTTCCTATTCAATCTTTCCCCTCTCATCTTAAAGCTTTGCCCTCTAGTTCTTGATTCCCTAAACCTGGGATAAAATGTATGTATGTTTACTCTTTCTTTGCCCCTCATGATTTTATACTCTACTAGACCAAGTGCAGACCCGTTGGGTCTGTTTCCCCAACAGCCATTTGCAGTGTGGGGCTGCGGCATCACACTAACCTTAACCACCGCCCAAACACACAGGTGGGGGGGTGGGGGTGAGAAAAGGGGAGGGGAGGGAGAGGAGGAGGAGGAAACGGGACAGATTTGGGAGAGAAAGGAGAGTGGGGAGGGAGAGTGGAGGGGAAGGGGGGAGAGAAGTGGAAGAGTGGGGAGGGAGGAGGAGAGGGGTAGGGGGAGTGATGGAAGATGGACAGAGGGGTAAATTCTTGCGGGTACAAGCCTAGGACATCTGTGAACATTGGGCATTGTGACATCACACGATGGAACGTTCACCAGGGGCTGGGGCTGCTTCTATGGGTGAGAAGCCAGTTTATTTTTGAAATATTGGAGGGGGGGGGGGGGGGGGAAGGATTTGATTAAAAACGTGAACTTAAACACGACGAAATGTAATGAGGAGCGGATACTTAGAAAGAAAAGCGAAATCTCTACCGAAATGGAAAAGATGCCGGCGATTCTGCGTCTGGTTTCGGAGTTGCAGGGAATCAAATGAAGAAATGCGGCCGGCAGCCGCCCATGTAAATGGATCCATTCCGATTGGACATCTGCGAGTATTGGGCATTGTGACATCACACGATGGAAACGAATCAAAAGGAAGAAAGGCAGCCGGACGGACGGCAGCCACAGAGTTTTATATAATAATAGATAGATTAATAATAATAATAATAATAATATATTTTATTGTCATTGCACATATGTGCAACGAGATTTGGTATGCAGCTTCCATCCGATGTCATAACTTAAATAACTATTAACATTTAGATTTAGATACCCCGAGAACCCCTCAGTCTGCTACACTCCAAGGAATAAAGTCTCAGTCTGTCCAACCTCTTCCTGCTGTAGTATATTGGTGACTACCTCAATATTAAATTAAGCACGTCAGTGGAGTCAGGAAATCTACAATAGTATTTAGGCAGCCAATTCTACCTACTTAGGATTACTGTGGTGCTGTTGATCTATCATCCAAGCCAAGGCTTTGAGAAGAGATATAAAGTATATTCTTATTAAATGATACCACGGCTACTTTTATATAACTTGACTTCAATGCTGAATAAAATTAATCTGAAGTAGGTGGATATTTAAATTCAAGAATATCTAAATAAGTTGATGCCAAATGAATTCAGATCCAACCAAATTAGAATTCTTGTAGTTTGGAAAATACCGGTACAAAGAAAAGCTTGGGAAACATCACTAAATGTATAGGAGTTGAAATCATTCACTTGGCATTCACCACAGAGGGCAGTGGAGGCCAAATCACTGGATGGATTTAAGAGAGAGTTAGATAGAGCTCTAGGGGCTAGTGGAGTCAAGGGATATGGGGAGAAGGCAGGCACGGGTTATTGATAGGGGATGATCAGCCATGATCACAATGAATGGTGGTGTTGGCTCGAAGGGCCGAATGGCCTCCTCCTGTACCTATTTTCTATGTTTCTATATATCATGTCAGGCCATTACATTGGGACCAAATCAATATGGAACGCGCACATATTTTTCATGCAAAAATAAAAGGCTATTCTGGTGCTTGAAGTGGAAACACAAACTAACCTAATAAAGAAGAAACAATTGTCACAGCATTATGCAGCAAAAACAATTAAAAAACATTTCACACAATGAAAAATAATCATCAGATGATGCAAAATTATGTTGACAAATTAAATGTGTTATTACCGTGTCTGGTGATATGAAATCAGGTTTGATGTAGAACAAGCTGCCCTCTAATGCTGAATGAGTTTTGGATTTACCCTATTAGAGATGCATGGAACATTATTCTACCTTTGATAATCTATGTACCATTTAAAAATCAAAAGGGCATGTCACAAGATCATTATGAATGGTAAATATTTTGACTTCATGGTCACCTTTCTCTCATTAACCACAAGGGTGCCACAAAGTTCAGGCCACCACATTTCCCACAAACAAGATATTTGTTCCAGACAGTTTCCACCCAAGAAGCAGCTATTTGTTTTAAATGTTGACGCATTATATTAAAAGGGTTGGTGCAGGCAGTCGCTAGATTACATTAAGTTTGTGTTCCTGAGAACTGTCTGTAAGATGATTTCTGCATTAGTCACAAATGCCTATTTTCTCCTGTAACCTATACCTTATCACTCTACCTACACTTGCTATAGTCTTTTCATTTCATCATTTATACATGCTAACTCTACCCATAATTAAACTAATGGAATACACACAGCATCAAGTCATTAATACATACCGCAAAACAGTTTATTATTTATTGCAGTCTGGTAGGGGGATATAGATTAGTTACAGATATACGCATAGATGTGGTAGACAGATTTTAAGCTGTACAGATATGATAACGTTATTTAAGGGACTTTAAATATGCACATGGATATGCAGCAAATGGAGAGTTATCATGTCCAGGCAGGAGAGATAAGGTTCACGACATCATGTTCAGCACAGACATTGTGGGCTGAAGGGCCTGTTCCTGTGCTATACTGTACTGTTCCATGTAAATGTCAGTTGTTGCACTTTGATAGGTCAAATGTAAGTATTTCGTTAATGGCAGGATCTTTTACAGCATTGATGTAGAGTGATCTTGAGATCCAAGTCCATATCTCCCTAAAAATAGCAACACAAGTAGATAAAGAAGGTGTATGGAATATGAGGATGTGGAAGTTATGGAGAAGAGGTTTACCAGAATGCTACCTGGATTAGAGGATATTAGTTATAAAGAGAGGTTGGACCAATTTGGATTGTTTTCTCTGGAGCATTGTAGGCCAAGGGGACACATGATAGAAGTTTATATCTTCACTGTTCTTCCTGAGAACATTGAAAAAGACTGGTCTACCCCAACAGCTGCTGGCAACCTTCTACCGCTGCACCACAGAGAGCATATTAACGTATGGCATCTCTGTGTGGTATCTCAGCTGCACGGAGGCGGAGAGGAGAGCTCTTCAGCGCGTCGTCCACAGAGCGCAGAGGATCATTGGGACACAGCTACCAGCCTTGGAGGGCATCTACCACACACGGTGCCTTAGGAAGGCCGTCAGCATTCATAAAGACTCCTCACACCCTTGTAATAGACTGTTCGAACTACTTCCCTCCGGCAGACGTTACAAGGCCTTCTACGCCCAAAACTCCAGACTCAGGAAAAGCTTCATCCCCAGAGCTATAGCGGCTCTGAACCGGCCCTGCTGAGTGCTTTAACTGGTTTTTTTTTTATCTTGTTTCTCTGGGTGTCTAAATTTTTAGTTAATTAACTTATTACATCGGATGGAAGTTGCATTCCAAATCTCGTTGTACCTCTGTGCAATGACAATAAAATATATTATTATTATTATTATTATATTATTATTATAAAATTCTGAGATATAATATGGATAAATATATAGATAGACAGTCAGAATCATGGCATTAAAGTTTAAGGGGAAAGTTGAAAGGAGAATGATGGGGAACATTTTATTTTTACACACTGCCATGGGTAGTGGCGGAAGCTGATACAAGCGTGGAGTTTAAGAGGCTTTTAAATAAACATCACAATATACTGGGAATGGAAGAATATGTATCATGTGCAGACAGAATGAAGCAGCTTAATTTGATATCATGATCGGCACAAACATTGTGGGGCAAAGGACCTTCTGTGCTGTTCTGTTATATCTAGCTATGTTCTGGAACAACTTTGAAAAATGCTTTAAAAATGTTTCAGATCATTAGTGAAGCCTGATTTCCATATGTGCAGCCATCCGTTCCCTGACCAGTCCATGCACATTCAATGACATGATGAGAAATCGGAGAATTCAGCGCTCATACCATTGGTTTGCAAGCTACCCAACGGTGTGAACATTAGCTTATTTTAATAGTACAAAGAGGGTGTTATGGTGATTAACACTTACCGATACATCGTCAGGAGTGTATAACAACATTTCCTAAGTGAAAAGAAAGAACTTCAATGACAATGCATGTCAGGATTTTTCATTTAAAATGTCCTCGTTGTACACCAACCACTTTAATTTCATGTGCAATTTTAATGGTTTACATATAATTCTACCAACATAACAATATTCAATAAATAGTATATTCTATTTTTGGAAATCATAATTTTATTTAATATGGTGACAGTAAATAGTTTTGCAGAGCTTCATAAGTTCAAGGAGCAGAATTAGGTCATTCAGCCCATCAAGTCTACGCTACCATTCAATCATGGCTGATCTTTCTTTGCTTCTCAACAGCATTCTCCTGCTAACTCCCCATAACCCCTGCACCGTTATTTATCAAGAATCTGTTCATCTCCGCCTTAAACATATTCATTGATGGCCTTCACAGCCGTCAGCAGCAGTGAATTCCACAGATTCACAACTCTCTGACTAAAGAAATTCCTCATCCCCTTTCTAAAGGTACATCTATTTATTCTGGGGCCATAGCCTCTAGTCTTAGACTCTCCCATTTGGAAAACATCCTCTCCAAATTCACTCTATCCATGACTTTTACTATTCGGTAAGTTTTAATGAGTTTGCCTGTCATCCTTCTGAACTCCAGTGGGTACAGGACCAGTCCCTTCAAACGATCATCAAATGTTAACCCAATCATTCCTGGAATCATTCTAATAAACCTATTCTCCAACGCCAGCACATCTTTCCTCAGATATGGACTCAAAACAGCTCACAATAGCAATCTGTATCACAGCCCTCACTCTAGCAGTGGACAGGAGATGGAAAAGGCATTCACGTCTACGCACACAAGTCTATCTACTCTTACAGTTCTCACGTTAGCTATCTTTTGGAACAAACTAATCCATTTCAACAGTTTCTGATATTTGAATCAATGGCTCATGGATGAGATTCATTAGATTTTAAAAACGTTAGGTAGCTGTTAAATGAATGGAGAATGTGAGCATCGTGAGGTTGTAAGCAGAGTGGAAAATATTGTTTAATGTGAAAGTGAATTTGTTAGTATTCGTAAATCATGTGCATTGAAGAGAATACTAATACCTGTAATTATGTACAAGTATATGAAGTTTCATGGTAATGTACTGTTAGGTATTAAACTAGTAATCAATTTAATGCATATCTCCAGGCAATAAGAATTTGGTAGTTAATCAAAATTGAGGTAGTGCCAAATGAATGTCAAACATTGTGCAAGTTGGCTACTGCTGAAGTAATTGGAGTCAATTATGGATAAGTAGGGTTGCAATTTGATTGTGGTTATGACTAAAGTGATACAAAGGAAGAAAATGTTGGCTTTGTAGTGTGTTGGACATTTAAATCCTGCGCACCTATGATTTAAAATATTATTAAATGAGTCGTTTATAACCATGGATGCATAGCATTGGAGATCTTGCCGTCACCAAGACCATTCTTTACAGGTAAAATATCTTTAAGCTCCCATCCTGCGTTTGGACTGTTCGACCTGCTGCCCTCTGGAAGGCGCTATAGGTGCATCAAATCCAGGACAAATAGACTCAGAAATAGTTGCTTTCCGAGAATTATAACTACTATTAATTCTAATTCACACATGCACTGACTTCACTGCCCAACACCACGGACTTCCATCTGTATATATGTATATATGCATGTAGCGCCGCAGAAATTGTGCACCTATCCCCCCCCCCCCATCCCCCTCCCCCCTTCTCCCTTCTGTTTTTTGTTTTTCTGTTTCTTGTTTTTCTGTGCTAAATTGTATGTATGCACTGAGTACGAGCAGCTTTCAGTTTCACTGTACATGTATAGTGACAATAAATGGCATATCATTTATAGCTAATTATGAAAAAGGGATTTTATTTTAAGAACACAGGCATTTGCAATGGGTGCAAGCAAGAGTGAAACGGTAGTGGAATATTTGAGAGCCCTCTCTTTCATGCCATAACCAATCTGCATCCATTCGCAAAATATTAAATTCATTTGTGATAAATGATTAATTTGTTTACATACATTTTCTGGGCTAGGATCTGCCAACAAATACATGAGGATCATGACCTCTCCATTGGAATATAAATAGGCCCATTACCACCAGACTCTTCACAAGATTCTCCCGACGCCGGAGCACCATCACCCGGTGAGAAGGGCCTGGAATATCGGGTCTCCGTAGCGGCGACTGCAGAGGCCTCAATAGGCCCGACTATGGGATGGGGACTGGACTTGGTGCCTTCCCTCACAGTGGGAACCATTGTGGGGGGGGGGGGGGGGGGGGGGGGGGGGTTTATGTTAAATGTCTTTATTATTGTGATGTTTTTTATGTGCTGCGTTGGTAACACACATTTCACCACACCTATTGGTGTATGTGGCTACAAAGAACCTTTGAACCTTTAATTCCCTTGTTTTCTTCAACTCTCATTGTCTTTTCACTATGTTTGCCTCTCATCCTTTGTTGATCCATATCTGTGCCTAGTTATAATTCCTGTCAACCTTTCCATTATGCATTCTAATGCCCACCTTTCTAATTAATACATTGATATAAACGTTCTCATGTTCATCGGATACCTAAAAAATCAGTTTTACTATTTCATGAGACAATAAAATTTGTGATAAAATGTATCTAAACGGCAAATGCTTATGCTTAGCTGCAAATTCTAAATGAAAATAAAATGTTATTCTTCTAAATGTAGGGAAGATTCAAACAAGGGGACACGACTTGAGAATTAAGGGACTGAAGTTTAGGGGTAACATGAGGGGGAACTTCTTTACTCAGAGAGTGGTGGCTGTGTGGAATGAGCTTCCAGTGGAGGTGGTGGAGGCAGGTTCGTTTTTATCATTTAAAAATAAATTGGATAGTTGTATGGACGGGAAAGGAATGGAGGGTTATGGTCTGAGCACAGGTATATGGGACTAGGGGAGAATATGTGTTCGGCACGGACTAGAACGGATGGCCTAGAAGGTAATCGAGATGGCCAATTTGTGAAGTTTCCGTGCTGTAATTGTAACATGTATTTGGTTGGTGAATCCAACTCTTGTGAAGTTGAGGCCACTCTTTATAAGAGTTAGATGTGGCCGTTGTGGCAAGGGGATCAGAGGGTATGAGAGAAAGGTCTATCAGGAGTTTGATCACTTTTCAAAAATGGCGGTGCAGGCTACGAATGGCCTACTATTTCTATAGCTTGTTTCTATGTATCAAAAATTAATTTTTGTTTACCAACTGATGGAAACATATGTTGTGGCGGGGAAGGAGAATAGAGAGTGAAGACAGGAACAGTTCATGAGCATGTGAGATAAAGTGAATGCAAATGAGGTGTAGTGCGATAGGGTAGCAAATGAGTAGGAGTACAATCAGTAGCTGAAGATAACAAAATATACCAGACATCTCAGTGCAGGCATCTCAGTAAATTTACATTTCATAAATTCATGAAACACGGGAACTTACACAAAAAGAGTTTTAAAAAAAAAGGTGAATCAGCTGCTCCAGCAACTGCAGTTATACTAACACAGGTTAAATCAGTCATAATTATGATCTGTAGAAAGAACTGCAGGTGCTGGTTAATGTAAAAAAGGACACAAAGTGCTGGAGTAACTGAACAGGTCAGGCAGCATCTCTGGAGAAGATCTGAAGGAGGTGTGAAAAAGTGTCTTGCCCTGATAAGTCACATATCCATGTTCTCCAGAGATGCTGCCTGAGCTGCTGAGTTACTGTGTGTCCCATAGTTATGATCTTGTATATCAATCTTAAATATATTTTAACCACCATACATAATGTAATATCCTATCCTGGAGAATTAAAATGAGTGAGAAGTGCATTTAAAGGTCGGTGTAATTGCAGAGTTTTATATTGTTCAAGGAATCTTTCCTCCAGCCACTATGATTGAAGACAGGGGTAAGGGGATGGTTTTGTTACTCATCCACGAGACATTTAATGCCTTCGAAAGATAAATCTTCAAAACAGTCTCTTAATTAATAGTTCCTTTATTGTTGTAGTAAAAACAGTGAGCTATTCATCCAGAATTCTTCTTGTTTAAGTACATTTTGATCTAGTCAAACTTGTGCATGGTCAAAAGTTGTGCCTTCCCCATACTTCCTCCAACTCACACTAAAACTACCAGCGCTTCTGTGCGGGAACCTCAGCCTCAAACACTCCTCCAACTACGTAAAAATCCCACCCACATAATTACAGGTGGATAAAATTTAACGGCAACTGGTTATAGTTTATAACACACTGAGTTAAGCTAAATGTCTACTACAGGCGGCACTGAGCAAATAGTCACTCAATTCCAAGCTTCCTCACAGCAAGTGAGTTGCGGACAAATGCAAGCATTACCTCAAAGTATTCTTGCAAAAAATGCAACATTCTAACCTACTCATGGAAAATCCTGGCCTTGCAAGATCAAAATGAAGATACTGCTGCAAACACTGCAATTGTTGAAAACACTGAGAACCCAGAGGTTCTTTGCTGAGAGCATTTGGTCAAAGTGCTGGAAGTATCACATCAGCCTACATACATTTCAAGTATCTCCTGCTCACTTGTACATTTCACATTAGCTACATCAGCCAGCCTAGTAACCACTGAACTGGAGTGAAAGCAAGTCATTCTGAGCAACTAGGGGTTGCCACAAACTGGGGTGGGGACAGATGGAGACCAAATATTAGACAATCCAGCTTTGTGACTGACATTTCAGCCTAGTTTTCAGGGGCAGCAAAAAGACATCAAAGATTACAAATAGTCAAAGATGGGGAATATTTAAAATATTCCTTTCACCTACAATGTAAGAAATATCACAAATGCCAGTGAACTAATAGCACGTTTCAGTCATTTATTTGTTTATGGATTAGAATAATTTGAATGCAAATAAAACTGAAAGCAATCGTTTGATTTCAATATTTTTGAATATCAGGGGCATCCACAAACATTCACAGTTTTTAAATAAGGTTTGACAACTGGCTTGGATGGGTATTGTGGTTTAGCTGGTTGTCAAATAATTATGTTTGGCTGTTGCATGGATGAGATGTGTTCTGACGTACACCTTTGAAAGTATTTCCACATTCAAGGCTCAGCCATGATAACATTGAATGGCTCGAAGGGCCAAATGGCCTACTCCTGCACCTATTGTCTATTGAAACATCTCACCAATGGGGTTCAGGGGATTCAACAAAATGGCACATTTTGGCTTTTACTGTCAATTTTCTGTTAGTCTTAGCACCTCATTGCTGATAGGAAATTCTGGCCCAATATTTCTCACTGACCTACTATTAAGTCAACATCAGCATAGTTTAGTTGACACTTACCCGACAAGATGAGTTTGTCTTGTTCACTCGTCTCTAAACAAAAATAAAGAACATACAATAAAATAAAGGCAATTGCCACAATAATAATGTTAAATAGTTATATAAATGTGTTGAATACCAACTTGAATACGTTGTGTATGGACTAGGATTTCTGACATTATTGATTCTGTTCTCCTTGTTTTTCTTGTTTTAATCGAGTCTCCACCATCTGCTATTGGAAGGCACACAGCGAGGCTGCTGAGGAATGCAGAAACAATTATCTAGAGCATGCAGTAACCTTTTAAACTGCTGTTATTGTATCACTTTCACAGTCCTGTCAATTACATTACATCATGCATGGCAATAAGGTTACATCCTTGAACTGAGCTTCGACAGCTCCTTTGTCAAATATACATTGTCAATCTCTATGTTAAATAATACTTCACATAATTCATCCTATTCCTGGAGCAAACTGGCAACCTTACGATGGCTCTGGATACTAAAAACTCAATTAAACATTGATCTTCCACAAAAAATACTAAAGATATACATTTAATAGTTTCTTAAATCAAATTACCACACTGTGTGGTCCAATACTTTCAGTGAAGGGTGACAAATAAGGAATACAGGATTTTTGATTTGATTTTAAAAGGAAAAAACTGGTTTGTAATCTTAACATGCTAGCTGCATGGTGCTTGCAGAAAAACATTAAAGTATAAATATAAATGTCAATGCAAGATTCATCTTATGTAACCCTGTGTCTTTTTATTCCTTGTCAATTGTAGTTGTTTCCTGCTAAACTGTCGTTCAATGTGGGTTAAATGCATGTAACAGCATTATTGCACAACCACTTGTTCAGCAAGCACATGACATCAAACGTGACATCAGTTTGTGGCCAGAAGATGGGCCAATTTACACAGCACAGTGAATGGTTTTGGGCCCCATATCTGAGGAGAGGATCCAGAGCAAGTTCACGAGAATGATCCCAGGAACGAGTGGGTTAACATATAATGAGGTTTGACAACCCTGGGTCTGTACTCGCTGGAGTTTAGAAGGATGAGGGGAGGTCTCATTGAAACATACTGAATAATGAAGGGCCCGGATAGAGTGGATGTCGAGAGGATGTTTCCACTAGTGGGAGACTCTAGGATCAGAATAAAAGAACATATATTTAGAAAGGAGATGAGGAGGAATTTCTTTAGTCAGAGAGTGGTGAATCGGTGGAATTCAGTGTCACAGGCTGTGGAGGCCAAGTCAATAGATATTTTGAAGGTGGAGATGATTAGCAAAGGTGTCAGGGGCTGTGGGGAGAAGGTAGGAGAATGGGGTTTAGGGAAGTATAGATCAGCCATGATTGAATGGTGGAGGAGACTTGATGGGCCGAATGGAACATTGTTGCTACACTCCACCTGGCTGACAAGCCCTTATCTTGTCTACATCCCTCATTGCTTCTTCCATGTGGCATATTTTCACCGAGCAGCATCAATTGTAGCAATGGCTATTCTCCACTTGTTTGACCCACACCAATGCTTCCTGTAAGGACTCCATGCCCTACTTGTAGTCCTCCGTCTACGCCAATCTGCTCCCTCGATGTGGCGTTCTCCACCCAGTTCCTGACATATCTGAAATGTCCTGTTTGGCACCTTAACGGGGGTTCCAAGGAAATTCCTCCACCATTTCCAAATGAGGCCTCGCACCTGGGTACTCTTCCATACTGAATGTGTCAACTATGCTCTCTCACAAAACAGTTTGATTCCCGCACTCAAGCATAATGTGAATGGGCCGAGAACCCCCTAGTCAGACAGAGCAATGTAATTCACCCCACTGCCGGTTTATTGAAAAGTGATCCTCCGTCAGTTTCGCCACTCCAACGAAACACCACACTACTGGCCACATCTCCCATCTCCCCCCATATCTGCCTTCCCACAGTGACCCATCTCCATACCAATCCCTTGTCATATGCATCCCTTCCTTCTCGGTCTCCCCCCTCCCCGGGCACTTTCCCTTGCAACCGAGGGAGTACAGAGTCCCTTTCACCCCCCCTCGACTCCGTTCAAGGACCCAAGAAGAAAGACTGGGTGACGACAGAGTTTTACCTGCATCTCTTCCAACCTCATCTATTGCGTCCGCTGATTTAGATGTCAGCAGATCTATATCAGTGAGACCAAGCGGAGGTTGGGCGATCGTTTCGCCGAACACCTCCGCTCGGTCCGCAATAACCAAGCTGACCTCCCGGTGGCTCAGCACTTCAACTCCCCCTCCCACTCCGTCTCCGACCTCTCTGTCCTGGGTCTCCTCCATGGCCACAGCGAGCAGCACCGGAAATTGGAGGAACAGCACCTCATATTCCGTTTGGGGAGTCTGCACCCCGGGGGCATGAACATTGAATTCTCCCAATTTTGTTAGTCCTTGCTGTCTCCTCCCCTTCCTCAGCCCCCCTGCTGTCTCCTCCCATCCCCCAGCCTTCGGGCTCCTCCTCCTTTGCCCTTTCTTGTCCCCTCCCACCCCCGCCCCAGGTCACCTGTGCTGTTTCGCCCCTAAATGTTGTACTGTTCCTCGCTCCATAGATGCTGCTGCCATCCCGCTGAGTTTCTCCAGCATTGCTTGTGAAACCTGCTATCAGATCCACTTGTTTGACTCACACACAATCATTCTGTAAGTAGCCGAGGACAAATGCTGATACTTGTAGTGCCCATTGTGTGCAACCAGCTCCCTCGATGTGATCTCTTCTCCAATTGTTCCTGATATATTGGAATAACCTTGTTTGGCACCTTACTATAGGTTTCCAAGGAAATTAAATCCACCATTTCCAAATGTTCCACCCAGCTGGTTACACTCAAATTACTGAATGTGCCAACTATTTATCTTTCACAAAACAGTTTGATTCTGGTTAATCAAGCTATAATGTGAATGAGGCAGAACCTATTAAGGTCAGACAGAGCAATGTAATTCATTTCCACTGCTTGGTTTATTGAGAATTGATTATAGAGTTGTACAGCATAGAAACACACCCTCTGGCCTACTATATCTATACCGACCACAGTGCCCATTATACCAATACATAACACCATATGCATTACTTCCTTCTGGTCTCCTAATCTGAGGAAAGACATTCTTGCCATAGAGGGAGTACAGAGAAGGTTCACCAGACTGATTCCTGGGATGTCAGGACTTTCATATGAAGAAAGACTGGATAGACTCGGCTTGTACTCGCTAGAGTTTAGAGGATTGAGGGGGGGGATCTTATAGAAACTTACAAAATTCTTCAGAGGATGGACAGGCTAGATGCAGGAAGATTGTTCCCGATGTTGGGGAAGTCCAGAACAAGGGGTCACAGTTTAAGGATAAGGGTGAAGTATTTTAGGACCGAGATGAGAAAAACATTTTTCACACAGAGAGTGGTGAATCTGTGGAATTCTCTGCCACAGAAGGTAGTTGAGGCCACAGTTCATTGACTATATTTAAGAGGGAGTTAGATGTGGCCCTTGTGGCTAAAGGGATCAATCTGGAAAAACAACTCTCCTCTCATACTCTGCCTCCTCCCACCAAGCTAATTTTACATTACATTTGTAAACTCTCCATGGATCCCATTTCTTCACATCTTTCACACTTGAATATGCTGAGAGAATGGAGCAGCTGGGCTTGTACACTCTGGAATTTAGAAGGATGAGAGAGGATCTTATTGAAACATATAAGATTATTAAGGGTTTGGACACTAACGAGGCAGGAAACATGTTCCCGATGTTGGGGGAGTCCAGAACCAGGGGCCACAGTTTAAGAATAAGGAGTAAGCCATTTAGAACGGAGATGAGGAAACACTTTTTCACACAGAGTGTTGTGAGTCTGTGGAATTTTCTCCCTCAGACGGCGGTGGAGGCAGGTTCTCTGGATACTTTCAAGAGAGAGCTAGATAGGGCTCCTGAAGATAGCGGAGTCAGGGGATATGGGGAGAAGGAAGGAACGGGGTACTGATTGGGGATGATCAGCCATGATCACATTGAATGGCGGTGCTGGCTGGAAGGGCCGAATGGCCTACTCCTGCACCTATTGTTTATTGTCCTGTGGAACCTTGTTAAAGGTTTAGCTAAAGTGCATATGAACAACATTTACCAACCTGCCCCATAAATCTTCCTGAATAAATCTTCCTGAAAAAATGTGTCTGACCTCCAATTTGAACATGGCCGTTAGGTGATTAAATTCAGAGTTGATCAACAGCCCAGAATAAAGGTGTGGGGGAAAATTACAGAAATGGAAGTATTGCAAAAATACCATGTATATGGTATATATGTGCAACATAATGGTTTCTAATGAATTCATTCCAACTCTCAGTTTGTTAAAGCTCTATTTAGAAATAGCCACACACATCAATATTTTTATTGCGTTTGAAAACTATTGGGAAACACATTCCCTTGATGGGGCTGGATATGGAGGAAGACTCCAATCTTCTGCCACATCAGAATTTGTCCGAGTATAATTGAGAAGTAAACACACGCTGTACTAACTATCCCAGCTAGACAAAAGTGCTGGAGAAACTCAGCGGGTGCTGCATTATCTATGGAGTGAAAGAAATAGTCAACGTTTCGGGGCAAAACCCTGGGATAGTTAGTTCAATGGGAGACAGCGTGTTTACTTCAATATTGTACTCGGACAAATTCTTCGCTCCACAGATGCTGGTGCACCCGCTGAGTTTCTCCAGCAATTTTGTCTACCTTCGATTCTCCAGCATCTGCAGTTCCTTCTTGAACTAACTATCCCAATCTGACCGCTCTCTATCCAGACTTCAATATTGAAATTTGAGGCTCGGGTCCAATAACTATGCACTATAAGGCAACAGTCATGTGTAATAATCAAACACAATGATTACTTCATTAGAAGCACTATAAATATTACTGGAAAGAAAGTACTCATTAGCCAATCTCTTGGCAGCCCGTATGTACCATTGGACTCCAAAGCAGATTTCCTTCTTAGTCGCAAAGTTTCAATGATACCATGCTGTTACTGATCTTGCAAACACATTTTAAATTTGCTTTCACATTTTTGAGAAGAGCCGGAGGAGGCTCAGGTAAAAAGAAGAGAAGGTACAAAGGTACAAAGGTACAAATGACATTTGGTGTAGTGAAATTTGACTTGCCGTGGTAAACACTCAATAGCTCGGCCCTTTGCTATGTAAAGAGCAACTGCGTCAATGTTTCTTTCAGAATCATTGACTTTGTTTCTCTCTCTAGGGTGTTGCCTACCTGGTGAGTATTTCCAGTATTTTACTGTTTGTATTTCAGGTTTTGACATGGAGGCTCGTGTGATGTGCATGGAGCACGTTGAGATTGTTTGGGAGCACCTGAGGTAGAGAAGGCTGGATTAGTAGCGGAGGGGCAATGGGTGAAGGGGCTCGAAGCTGTGAACTTTAGAAACAGCATGGCTATACACAAAGGTGCCGTGGAGAGAGAAAACCGGGGAGGAGGAGAGTGGAAGACAAGGCTCAGTAAAACATCTTTCATGAGGTGCAGGAAAGTAACAAAACTGCAGTGGAGTTTAGCTTTGAAACTGGTTCATGAATTGACAAAATTATTTTGGCCGTTGACTGATGGAAATTTTGTGAAAAATTGCTTTTCAATAACTGTGACAAGTTCCATCCTATTGCAATTTTAAAGATTTAAAAAAAGAGTAAGCCTAAATTGTAGGATTCAAAACGACACAGAGTGTCAAAGAGTTGTGTGTGCTGAGTGCTGCAGTAACTCAGTCAGTCGGGCAGCATCTCAACACAACATGGGTAGGTGACGTTTCGGGTCAAGATGCTTTTTCCGACTGTGTGGACCAGTATCTGCTGGTTGGATAATGAGTAACTTCGTTGCTTCCTTGTTTCTACACATCAATGTGGGACTGCTCAGCTCTGTATCAGGAAAATGACAACTCAGAACCCTTAGAATAAATTCTTAGAATAAAGGGGAAGTAATTTAAGACTGAGGTGAGAAAAAACTTTTTCACCCAGGGAGTTGTGAATTTATGGAATTCCCTGCCACAGAGGGCAGTGGAGGCCAAATCACTGGATGGATTTAAGAGAGAGTTAGATAGAGCTCTAGGGACTAGTGGAGTCAAGGGATGTGGGGAGAAAGGGGGGGTGGGGGGGGGTTAATTGTCGTGACACTGTGATTCAGATTTGTGTAAAACTTGCAGGATGAGAAATAGTTCAAGGATGAGCATCAGGAAAAAGAGTGGAGTGAGAAAACCTAGCATTTCCAGAGATGACAGGAATCTCTGACATACTGGAACTTCCACAAAAGCCAACAGCAGAATTGGATAATAAATAATAACTTAAAGCAGTAAAACTTAATAATAATAATTAAGTTAAGCCATTGTCAAAATGATGTCAGAAATAGCCAAATTGCTGGCCAAGGCTCATGCAACGAGTCAATATGAATGCATTGGTAAATTTGTACAAATAAACATTTTATTATGCAGTGATTTTAAACTTAAATTATGTGGTCAAATTACAAATTTGTCGTACTTAAAAAAAATCTAATTCATTTGCTGTGTTTCCCAGTTTTTTGAATAATAACCTAAGATATTGGCTTGATAATTTGTGAATGATACACTGTTAAGTTTAATGGAAGTGCCTTCCAGGTGCATAATTTTTTTCCTTCAAGTTTGACAATGCTGTTCTGCGTCTGGAAGTTATAATTCAGGTAATAATCAAGATATTTTTTCTTAAAGCTACTCATTACGAATAACAAGCACAAAGCTACAGATTGTTGCAAAACCAAATCCAGTTGTTCAGAAAAGGAAATCGGCCACTATATTCCATTTAGCCTCCATATGACTATATGTAACAGCAAACCCACCAATACAGTTGCCTCTTCCATGCCAGGCCCTTTGAAAGAGTCCAGCAAGTGATATCAAAGCCTTCTCCAGGGCAGCTCCCAGGCTCTGGAACTCCCTCCCCCAACTGATCCGCAATTCCGTGTCCCTCACCATCTTCCAGTCCTGCCTCAAGACCCATCTCTTCACCTCTGCCTATCCTTAGCCCCACGTGCCGTCCCTTTTCATCTGTGCATTGATTGCCTCATATTGTGTTTTGTATTGAATTCTGTACTTACTTTGTGTACTAGTCATATCTCTACTATTTATTTCATTCCCTTACATGTTTTTCCTCTACCTGCTAAATTTTTGTAAGGTGTCCTTGAGACTCTTGAAAGGCGCCCATAAATAAAATGTATTATTAGTATTATTATTATTAAATTCAAAGGGAATTAGAAATCAGCAATAAATGGTAGGTTGTGTAGAAAGGAACTGCAGATGCTGCATTAAACCGAAGATAAACACAAACAGCTGGAGTAACTGCAGGACAGGCAGCATCGCTGGAGAGAAGGAATGGGTGATGTTAATTGCTAAGTTACCAGTGATCTAAACAAATAAATTAATTAGATAGTTGTATTAATTATTAGACAGAACTTATAAATTGTATTATACAGTACACTATTACAAGAACAAGTTTATGTAGCATATTTTACATGTCACAATGAATAGATGTCCAAAAATACAAAATTACCATAGTAAGAGCAGAGAAATCCCAGTCTCAGTATTTATGAAGGTGAAAATATGGCAGTCCAAATTAAGGTGTAAGTTGTAGTTGAAATAAACCCGCTTCACTTGCCTTCTCTATAGAAAAAATGATACATATATAAACACACTGCAAAAATACAATTGTCTTACTTTAACATTTATTTAATACGGATGATTATTGCCAATAACTTATTTTAGATTTTTTTTAGGACAGAATTAAATATGAAAATAGTTAAAATATGTGTGGATGCATCAAATGGAAAAACAAACATTGTCCTAAATAGAACTGTGTAATGTCAGCAACATCACTCTGCAATAAGTGTCGATACGTTTGCATTCATATATATACACACACACACAAAACAAAAACCTATATCAATATTTTGATGTGATTACAGGATTAGCTCAAATATCAAGCAACAGCCCAACTAGAATTCAAGCTCCACGTTTCAGCAATTATTTGTTCAATATTATAAATACATTTACACACACATGCGCTTGTGTGCTCACACACACACTACGTGGTGAATTATTTTTAAATCGCTGTCATCTCCCACAGTACGAGGCCACAAAGGGGCTAAAGGATATCTAATTGGAAAGCGACAAGTCCCAATGAAAATGTTGCGTTCGTTAAAGTCCGTCAGGACATTCAAATGTTTATGTCCTACTGAATACGTAATCCATTTCAGAATTAACTCCCTGATTTGTTCTGTGTGGAAATTGAAAGAATAATTGAACGGTCTAAGTATAAGAAAAAGAGTATGCAGAGGCTTAAGGTAGCATACAATGATGCAATGAGGTTGCTACTTCGTGTCCCTAGGTGGCATAGTGCCAGTCAATTGTTTGTGTCCACTAGAGTGCCAACCTGTGAGGCACTCTTAAGACAGCTGATGTTTAGTTTTATGTGTCGCCTGGACAAGTCAGAGAACCACATAATTGAAGCCTTAGTCAGCCCTCTGAAAAGCTGCTATAGATTCACTTCTAGGCTAAGATGGCATTGGTGCAATAGCTTATATATATTTTAGGCTAATATGCAATTTCTTAATGTATCTGTAATTCTTTGTACTGTTTGATGTGTATATGGACCTGTGTCTGAAATAAAGCTTTAATAATAATAATAATAATAATGGATCTGCATCCTATTAATCAATGAGTGAGTTTGCCTTGCTATCCAAATTGAAATGAAGCCCAAACTGAAGCCCAAATGGTTTGCGTACCTTGCTGTTGTCACTGAGCACATTGCGATCACTCTTGCCTGACATATGGTTACTATCAACATGATTCCTGGAATATTGTCTAGTGTACAATGAAGTCTGCAAATTATTATCTAATAAACTAAATGAGGTGCAGATAGGAGGTTGAATCTCAAGAACTCAATCTTCATTATAAAATAGAAACCGTTTTCAATATTCATTTTCAACATAACATAAGTAACCATAACCAAAAAGTGACCCAACTAACCCAATAAACCAAATATTGAAACCCCATTCGCTCCTTGTGTCTGGAATTATGAATTGGGCATCTTTAAGCCAAGGGGCCACAGTTTAAGAATAAGGAGTAAGCCATTTAGAACGGAGACGAGGAAACACTTTTTCTCACAGTGTGGTGAGTCTGTGGAATTCTCTGCCTCAGAGGACGGTGGAGGCAGGTTCTCTGGATGCTTTCAAGAGAGAGCTAGATAGGGCTCTTAAAAATAGCGGAGTCAGGGGATATGGGGAGAAGGCAGGAACGGAGTACTGATTGGGGATGATCTGCCATGATCACATTGAATGGCGGTGCAGGTACGAAGGGCCAAATGGCCTACTCCTGCACCTATTGTCTAGTGTCTGTTGTGTCATTGAGTACCAACTCAGCCTTATACAGTGGGAGAAAAACCCTGTTTAGAACTGCTAATCTCCTAAATTGTCTATTAGTTAGCCTTCATTTGTTCTGTCCTGAAAAGTTACCTTCCCATCTTATTCTATCATCCATTCTGAATGGTCTCACAGCCGAGCTAATTATATTCTCCCCTTTAACAACAGCAAACCTACCAAGATATTGGCCCGGGTGCTGTTGCCATACAAATCCCACATTCTCTAGAACGGTCTCAATTGCCTCAGCTATCCTGAACCCTACCTCTCGTTCACCTCCACTGTCCTCTTATTTCTGCTTCCACTATCACGTGGCTCTGGGATAATTCAGATATTACAACATTAGGCAATGCTTAATCTCTCTCAGTTGTTTATACTGAGGGCAACATTCTCTTTCTACCCATGTCCTTGTACCGAAATGGACGATGACCTTGGTTGATCATGTCCCATCAAAATGTTCCATAGCCACTCATTGGCTTGCCTAATGCTGGCTCTGGAGAGGTAAAATATCATCCAGGAGCCACATGCCCACCAATAATTGCCCACCTCCATCTAGCTATCGGTAAGTAAATGATCAGAAAATTGAGAAATGGTACACGCTATAATATTTATTCAAAGAACATGAAACAGATATACACTTACACCTCAATATTATGCTAGCCTGGGGTCACGCTACCAATCTAGTCCAAGATCCCTGTTTATATTTACTTTTCAGCTCCTTAATCATGTTAGCCCCCTTTGTGGACGCCCGTACACAGTCAAACCAAGGGTTTGGAGTTCCACAGGTATCTCTAGCAAGTCTGAATTGTGAGACACACACCTTCCACCTAATCCACATGTTAAACTGAGTTCTTTTGCCAGTCTAATTCAAGAAAACTTGATTCAAACCATTGCTGTTAAAATCGATTTGTTATTCTGACAGCGCTGGATAATTCTTTAAACCTTCTAACACAGAGCTGGAAGCTCCAGGGCAGGTCTAAAGAGCTAGCAAATTTGGTTCAAACTTAACTCATTATTATAGGTATTAGGCAATTATGGTACAGAAGGTGTGGCAAAATATTAGCCAATCATTATGGATAACCATACATTAGCTTATTTGCATTAACCAATCAACTAAATCCTTTCCAGTGATTGACAACATGTGCAGTCACATGACTAAGTGGAGTAGAGTAAAACCACAGAAATATAAAATCAATTCTCATAGACCACCTCTCAGAATATACAATACACATCATACATCAATCACACAATACATACACACAAAACATATATTTTCACTTTCGGAAAAGTTATTTCTAAAACTTCAGATTTAAACAAAGTCTAATACTTACAATCCTAATGAAAACACAATACACTTCACAAATAATGTCCCTACAACTACATAGTTAAAATACAGTTACCTATGGATAGCAATGTTACAAAATGTTGAGATTTAAAAAATCAAGTCTGCAATTTATCCCATCAGATAAAGCATAAAAATAAGTTTAATTTGACACCTAATTCACTTTCATATCTCAAGTATTTAAAAAGTTATGGCCATTTTCATACTCGGAAATTAGCATCTTGTTCCCTATTGATTTTCTATGGACATAACAAAAAAGCTGTGATCATGGACAGTCAAAAGCCCATAACCTTCTTAAAAATTAAGAGAACTGAATGAAATTTTCAGTTATCATAGATTGAACCATTCTGAAACAAATATAAAATAATCTTACTTGGATGACCTGAAATTAAAGCATATAATTAGTTAGTTACCCAATTGTAGCTAATTCCAAACTTCAATTACTAGATCTAAACATCTATCCATTTCTTAATAAATGATTAACATTTTTAAATAGCCTAAGTGTCCAAATAATATTCACAAACAATTCACAATAAAACATGATCTTTAAATCTCATTTACATTAATTTATAGGCCAAATGGAAGGAATTTAGTGTTTAATTGCTGTAAATTAAAGTCCATTTAAATCAGCTTTCTAGTGGGATCCTGTGAACGCGCTGGTTTAGAACGTTCACATTGCAGTAGATTTGTGCCCTCAAATGCCCAGAAAAATACTGCGGGATATAATGGGCCCAAAATTAGCTACTCGCAACATTAAACTTTGTATAAAGGGATCTTAAGAAGCCCTTTTTAACGTAAAAATAAACAGCCTACCTTCTGTTGTCCCCTGTATGAGATCTGGCCTGTTGTCGGCGGTCGCGGGTTTAGAGGTTAATTTTTAACCTAATATAACAATTAAATAAAGCCCTTAAAACTAATAATAGCTCAAGCAAAGGAATCTTACAGCGATTTTTCGTTAATAATTAACTAGGCTGAAAAACCTCGATTTGAACAGCCTAGGGAAAATCGCGTTTTAAACCCGCCCCCCTCTAAACGGCGCCAAAATCGCGCACACGGGCTGGGACAGATTTTCAGCGACGCTTCAGGTACGTTTTGCAACATACCTACTATGGATTACAAAGATGAGTTTTGCCCCATTCTTACAAAGTGGTAAAAACTTAAGTTATTTCTAATCACACAATTCCCAACTCCAAGCACACAAAGGCCATACTTGTCACACTGGATAAATTATAATTGCTTCTTACCAAGCTCAGGTCTAGTTTCATTTTGAATTACAATCTCCCCCTTCTACCTCTGGACGAAAGGAATGCAAGGCCTCTTTACGACCCTCACTAATAGCATTCCACACAGCAAATGGAAGATTACTATATGCAGACCCCAATCGTTTGACTTAGATCAAAACAGAGTTACTTTCTCAGTTTTCTATAAACATAAGAAATCACCCTTATACAAAGGTCACACAATCATCACCTATGCCTTATCTCTTATCTCAACATAAGTACATTTACACAGCACAAACCATATCACAGACTATTATCTAGTCTTGCTGTCTAAGACCCAACATGAACAACCATAAACACTCTTAATGACACACCAGAGCTGAAAGATGTGTCACAAAGAAACGACAAATTGTCCCTATGTCCTGGGAAGAGACCCCATTAACAACCTATACTCTAAACACCAAACTAAACCAAATACAACATCTGACAGCGTTATAGCTGCTTCAAAGCAAACAAAGCTAAGCTTATTCAGATCAACATTTCCATGTTATGATAAGCCATCTGTTCTCCTGTGTGTGTGTTCTTTGTACTTTATTTCTTTGTGGCGACATGTATTTCTGAAAGCCCCAAACGCTTCTCTTGCAACTCAACACAAGTTCCTCACACACAAGTTATTACTGAACAATTCTATTGTATAATATTTCCTCACACATTTCTTATAAAATATAATTTAAAAAAGCTGAAAATGCTGGTTTATACCAAAGATCGACAACAAATGCGAGAGTGACTCTGCAGGTCAGGCAGCATTTCTGGAGAAAATGGATAGGTGAAGTTTCTAGTCCCCACCCGAAATGTCACCTATCCATTTTCTCCAGAGATGCTAGTAAACATGAGATATATCCAACATCATATTAGTAAACAAGATATCTATCTAACCAAAGAATGTGCTTCTATAGACGGCCCTACCCGCTCCTTCTCCTTTATCTTAAAATAGTTCAGTTTCAGTTTAGTTTATTGTCACATGTGCAGTGAAAAGCTTTTGTTGCGTGCTAACCAAGCAGCAGAAAGACAATACATGATTACAATCAATCCATTCACAGTGTATAGATACATAAGGGAATAAGGTTTAGTTCCCAATATTCCTGCCTCTTCCTAATATTCCTGCCTCACATATATTTGATATTATTTGTGACCATTTCCAGTTTTTGCCTCCTTTGCTTACGTGTATCATTATCCATCTATGTGCGGGACAGGCAGCATCTCTGGAGAGAAGGAATGGATGTGATGCTTCTTCTGATGGGCCTGAAGGGTCTCGACCTGAAACGTCACCCATTCCTTCTCTCTAGAGATGCTGTCTGTCCCATTGAGTTACTCCAGCATTTTGTGTCTATCTTCGGTGTAAACTAGCATTTGCAGCTCCTTCCTCCACAATCCATCTATGTGCACTAGTCTGGGATGAGTTTATTTTTTTAGTCACTTGTACAGAGGTGAAAGGCTTTTGTTGTGTGTTAACCAACCAGTGGATTACAATCGAGCCATCCAACATACAGATACGGTAAAGAGAATAACAGTTAGGGCTAGATGAAGATGACACCATCACTTTTTCCACATTTTGTTACGTTACAGCCTTATTTCAAAATGGATTAAATTCATTTTTTATATCAATCTACACACAATATCCCAGAATGAAGAAGCAAAAACATGTGTTTAGATTTTTGCAAAGTAATTAAAAAGAAACAACAGAAATATCACATTTACATAAGTATTTAGACCCTTTGCTATGACACTTAAAATTGAGCTGTTTCCATTAATTATCCTTGAGTTGTTTCTACACTTGATTGGAGTCCACAAGTGGTAAATTGATTGTACATGATTTGGAAAGGCACACACCTGTCTATATAAGATCCCACAGTTGACAGTGCATGTCAGAGCAAAACCCAAGCCATGAAGACGAAGGAGTTGTCTGTCGACCTCCAAGACAGGATTGTGTTGAGACACAGATCTGGGGAAGGGTATAAAACAATTTCTGCAGCATTGCAGGCCCTGAAGACTTATGTAAATGTGATATTTCAGTTATTTATTTTTAATTACTTTACAAAAATCTCTAAACGCCTGTTTTTGCTTTTTTATTATGGGGTATTGAGTGTAGATTGATGATTTAAAAAATGAATTTAATCAATTTTAGAATAAGGCTGCAACGTAACAAAATGTGGAAAAAGTGAAGGGGTCTGAATACTTTCTGAATGCACTGTAATATAGTTGCTCACAACTGCTCTCTAGTTGTTGGTTGGATGGTTCAGTTGCCTGCTAAAAGCTGAGAAGAAACTGTCCCTGAATCTGGATGTGTGCATTTTCACACCTATACCTCCTGCCTGGTGGGTGAGAGGAGAAGGAGTGGCCAGGGTGCAACTTGTCCTTGATTATGCTGCTGGCTTTACCGAGGCAATATCAGGTGGAGTCTTGCAATCTCCCACAATTTGTATTGCTGTATCTAATTAGGATTACCTTTAAGATAACATACTTTCCCGGCACACTCAACTAACAAAGTATTCATACTGTTCAAAACATGGTACATTTTCATGGACTTAGCTGAATTATTCAAGAGCCCAATAGCACACCCCCACCTTTAGTGTTGTTAAATGATTGCTAACTTACATACGCCATATTTGCATCAAATGCAGAAAGTTTGTCTTCATTGTTTAATAAATGGAATATGGGAACACACAAAGGTCAGTTTATTGTCACCATGTGACATCTCAGATTTGTTCTGAATAACTGATAACATGAATGCAGCTATTACTGACAAACTAAATCATATCATCAAACAAAGGGCATGAATTTATTTGCACAATGCTGCCCCAATTCCACAAGTCATTCCACCGTGAGGTGGTTATAATTTCCTTAATTTGTGTTTCAACTTCTCCACTCCACTGCATGATGTTAACCATATATTTTATGCACTTCGTAAATGAAAGATACATTTTAAAAACCCATCCAAACAACATTTGTTTATTGCACGGAGACAAATATAATCAAAGCTTCAGCTTTCTTGGTTTGTTTCTGGCAGCTTGGTAAATATTTGTAACATTTTTTTAAATAAAGTTTATTTCCACATTCCCAAATTAAAAACGCCCTTGCTGCAGAATTCTCATTCTCATAAGTATTCAGAAATTATGCTCTTAGAAAGGAAGATTGATTTTGGAGAACTCCCGCCTTACCTCCTGATCTGTTGGTTGATATGTATTTTCTTTTTGTCTTTACACTCTTAAGGGCCTGTCCCACGAGCATGCGACTCCATGCGGCAAGCGCGACCTGACGTGGTCACTTGTGCCGTACGGCCTCACGGGGCCGGTCCCACTTTGATCGTCGGAGCCGTATGGAGTTGTGCGGAGCCGGTCCCGACATCGCGCGGGGCTCCGAAAAACTGACCTTGTTCAAAAATTCCACGCTGCAACGGCCTGCCGGCCCGCAGCCGCATTGTGGCCGTACGCACCGCCTCGACGGGCGTGAGCAGCATCTTGACGCCGTACGCAGCATCTTGCCGCCGTACGTCACGAGCGGACTTCGCTCGAACTTCACGTCACTCACTCGACCTCCACGCGGCCCCAGCTTCCGGTTTGGTCGCGCTTGCCTCATGCAGGTCGCATGCTGGTGGGACCGGCCCTTTAAACCGTTGGCAAGAACTAGGTTCATTTCTGTCTTTTATCAATTCTACTTAAAATTGGAAAACGCACCTTGTACCCGTAGATTTTCCGACCATGAAAATATGCTTTGTTTTCCATTGCCTTGGTACCTCTGGTCTCCATAAAATTCTACAACTACTGTCCCCCATCAAGGTCATAGTAATGATCATAATACTCTCAGTTTAATGGTATAAAAGTTAAACCTGAACAAATAAACTACATAAATCATTGTTTAGTTTATTACTCTATAAACCAGCATTTGCAGCTCCTTCCGACACGGATATATTAATGTAAATGATTACCAGTAATGGGCCTGTACCACTTAGGCGACTCTTTAAGCGACTGCCAGGGACTAGTTTTAATGGAATTTACCTACGACACCTGTCGACAACCTACAACACCACCTACATCAAACAACGACTGCAAAAATTGTCACCGCCGTCGCCGAATAATTCTCAACGTTGAAAATTCTGCAGCAGTCACCTGTAGTCGCCCAGAAAAATCACCCATGTGGGACAGGCCCATAATTTGAGGCGGTCCCACCAGTGAAAGCAAATTCTGAGCAATAAGATCCACAGAAATGTTTTGCACCCATCTTTGATCATTCTAAATATCCTTCCTTCTGAAAACGGAATCAAATACTTTTGGTATCCACTCCTTCAACCTTCTTCCTCTGAACATGTGGGATCCCTGAGCAGTAGGAATTCCAAAAAACAGGTGAGGAGGTGTGGATCTGGAAACCTTGCCCCTGTGAGGAGAGTGAAATGGTCAATTGTTGAAATCACTGTATGTATAAGGGTGGGAAAGTAATAATAGTAAACGTGCTCAAGTTCAAAGGGCTGGTTATTTATTTATAACTGTGGTACATGAAAAAATACTTCTTGCATGAGCTGGCGAATCACTAATACGCTCTGCCCCAGATCAAGTTGAACATTTTTGCTGGGCATACTGTCTATCAGACTCGTCAGCTTAATATTGCAAGAAGTTGGTCCTGAACAATGCTTTGTCTGGCATTCTTATTCCCTTGTGGAACGTGCTGTAGTTCCGACTTATGCTAAGAGTTAAAATCTAATTTCAGTCAACTCTAAACGTCATTCAATGTGTTCTAAAAATATAAAATGCATAGGAACTAGGAGGTCACTATTTGTGAATCGGCCAGATATCAGACTCTACAACTCAATAAGCTAAGAGGCAAGATTCAAAACGGTTTAATTGACATATGTACTGAAACTGAACAATGAAGTTAAGATTCAACTTGTTGACTATTAAGAGAGATCCTAACTACTCACATATATACAAACATAGTAGCCAAAGATGCAAGGCAACAACTTGTTTCTGATCTCCTATGTTTCTGGTGTTGTGGCTTTGGCAAGATTTGAATAGGGCTGCAGTGTGGCACAGCAGTGGAGCTGCTGCCTTACAGCGCCAGAGACCCGGGTTCTCTCTTGACTATGGGTGCTGCCTTTTCGGAGGTTGTACTGCGATGTTACAGTGCCCTCCATAATGTTTGGGACAAAGACCCATCATTTATTTATTTGCCTCTGTACTCCACAATTTGAGATTGGTAATAGAAAAAAAACACATGTGGTTAAAGTGCACATTGTCATATTTTATTAAAGGCCATTTTTATACATTTTGGTTTCACCATGTAGAAATTACAGCTCTGTTTATACATAGTCCCCCCATTTCAGGGCACCATAATGTTTGGGACACACCAATGTCATGTAAATGAAAGTGATCATGTTTAGTATTTTGTTACATATCCTTTGCATGCAATGACTGCTTGAAGTCTGCGATTCATGGACATCACCAGTTGCTGGGTGTCTTTTCTGGTGATGCTCTGCCAGGCATGTATTACAGCCATCTTTAGCTTATGCGTGTTTTGGGGGCTAGTCCCCTTCAGTTTTCTCTTCAGCATATAAAAGGCATGCTCAATTGGGTTCAGATCAGGTGATTGACTTGGCCACGCTAGAGTTGACCATTTTTTAGCTTTGAAAAACTCCTTTGTTGCTTTAGCAGTATGTTTGGGATCATTGTCTTGTTGTAGAATGAACCGCTGGCCAATGGGTTTTGAGGCATTTGTTTGAACTTGAGCAGATAGGATGTGTCTATACACTTCAGAATTCATTATGCTACTACCATCAGCAGTTGTATCATCAATGAAGATTAGTGAGCCAGTACCTTCAGCAGCCATACATGCCCAGGCCATAACACCCCCACCACTGTGTTTCACAGATTAGGTGGTATGCTTTGGGTCTTGGGCCGTTCCTTCTCTCCTCCACACTTTGCTCTTGCCATCACTCTGATACAAGTTAATCTTCATCTCGTCTGTCCACAAGACCGTTTTCCAGAACTGTGGTTGCTCTTCTTGGCAAACTGTAACCTGGCCATCCTATTTTTGTGGCTAACCAGTGGTTTGCATCTTGCAGTGTAGCCTCTGTATTTCTGTTCATGGAGTCTTCCGCAGACAGTGGTCATTGACAAATCCACACCTGACTCCTGAAGAGTATTTCTGATCTGTCGGACATGTGTTTGGGGATTTTTCTTTATTATAGAGAGAGTTCTTCTGTCATCAGCTGTGGAGGTCTTCCTTGGCCTGCCAGTCCCTTTGTGATTAGTAAGCTCACCAGTGCTCTGCTCTCCATTGCTACGCAGACGATACACAACTCTATCTCCCCCTGAAGCCCAAAAACCAATCAAATCTGCTTAACCTTACCCGCTGCCTCGAGGATAAAAAGTGCTGGATGGCCCAGAACTTCCTCCAACTAAACGAGAGTAAGTCTGAGGTCATCCTTCTCGGCCCCTCGGACTCAATCAAAATTATAGCAGGCAGCTTTGGAAGCCTTACCCCACTACTCAAACCTCACGTGAAAAACCTCGGCGTGATATTTGACTCAGCACTGACATTTGACAAACAAGTCAATGCCGTGGTAAAAGCTAGCTTCTTCCAGCTTCGGACGATAGCTAAAATAAAACAATTCCTCCAGTTTGATGACCTTGAAAAGATCATCCACACATTTATCTCCTCCCGCCTAGATTACTGCAACTCCCTTGACACTGGCATCAGCCAATCTTCCCTGTCCCACCTGCAACTGGTCCAAAACGCCGCAGCGAGACTCCTGACGGGACCCGATAAAGGGACCACATCACCCCAATCCTGGCCTGTCTCCACTGGCTCCCTGTGCGGTTCCGTATACATTTCAAGATCCTCCTCTATGTCTACAAAGCCCTCAATGGGCTTGCCCCCTCCTACATTAAAAGTCTTCTCACCCACCACTCCACCTCCAGGCCCCTCAGATCGGCCGACTTGGGGCTGCTGAATATCCCGTGGTCTAGGCATAAGCTCAGGGGCGAGCGCGCCTTTGCGGTTGCAGCTCCTAGACTGTGGAACAGCATCATCCCTCTTCCCATCAAAACTGCCCCCTCCATCGACTACTTTAAGTCAAGACTAAAAACCTATCTATACTCCCAAGCCTTTCCTGACGTCCACTGAGCGAGGGCTATATGCATATATGTATTTAGTTTGTTTGTTTACACTATTCTTATAATAAATGTAAAGCACTTTGGCCAACCAGAGTTGTTTTTTTAAATGTGCTCTATAAATAAATGTGACTTGACTTGACCCTCTTTCTTCTTAATGATGTTCCAAACAATTGACTTTGGTAACCCTAAGGTTTCGCTGATGTCTCTTAACAGTTTTATTCTTGTTTATCAGTCTCATAATGGCTTCACGACTGCATAGCCGGTCATAGTGCGAACTCCATCATCAAGTTCGCTGACGACACCACTGTTGTGGGACGTATCACTGATGGAGACAAGTCAGAGTATAGAAGTGAGATCGACCGACTGACCAAATGTTGCCAGCACAATAACCTGGCCCTCAACACCAGCAAAATAAAAGAACTGATTGTGGACTTTGGAAGGAGTAGGATGGGGACCCACAGTCCCGCTTATATCAACGGGTCGATGGTGGAAAGGGTCAAGAGCTTCAAATTCCTGGGCGTGCATATTTCTGAAGATCTTTCCTGGTCCGAGAACACTGATGCAATTATAAAGAAAGCACATCAGCGCCTCTACTTCCTGAGAAGATTACGGAGAGTCGGTTTGTCAAGGAGGACTCTCTCTAACATCTACAGGTGCACAGTAGAGAGCATGCTGACCGGTTGCATCGTGGCTTGGTTTGGCAACTTGAGCGCCCTGGAGAGGAAAAGACTACAAAAAGTTGTGACCACTGTCCAGTCCATCACCGGCTCTGACCTTCCCACCATCGAGGGGATCTATCGCAGTCACTGCCTCAAAAAGGCTGCCAACATCATCAAGGACCCACACCATCCTGGCCACACACTCATCTCTCCGCTGTCATCAGGTAGAAGGTACAGGAGCCTGAAATCTGGTACATCCAGGTTCAGGAATGGCCACTTCCCCACAGCCATTAGACTATTAAACACAAATTCAAATAAACTCTGAATTGTAACAGCCTATTTCACTAACTGTTTATTTATGTGTGTATATATATATATTCTATGGTATATGGACACACTGATCTGTTCTGTATTTATGCCGACAATATTCTGTTGTGCTGCAGCAAGCAAGAATTTCATTGTCCTATCTGGGACACATAACAATAAACTCTCTTGACTCTTGACTTTCATTGGCACAACTCCTGTTGATGAACAGCAATAAACATTTCCAAAGGTGATGGAAAGACTGGAGGAAAGACTCGGTGCTGAGAGCTCTCTTATACCTGCATGAAGGAGGCAATTAAACACACCTGAGCAATAACAAACACCTGTGAAGCCATGTGTGAAATCAAGGATGCACACCTTGAGTCAAATTATTACTGTACTAAAAAGTTGAACAAGCCTCAGCATACAATCTAATTGGAGCAATGTAATTTAGATAACACAAATAAAGTTGAGAAATCTGAGTACTTTGTCAATCACCACTTCCAAACTGGAAGCAAACACCCACTTTTAATCTGGCACCATTGAATTAAGCAATCTTTTGAAAGTCTGAAGAAGGGCCCCGACCCGAGGCATCTGGATGAAGAACAATCCCAATCCATAACATCACCTATCCGTGTTCTCCACAAATACTGCCTGACCTGCTGAGTTAATTCTGTTTAGATTATTGTCACGTACACTGAGGTACGGTGAGAATCTTTTGTTGCATGCTAACCAGAAACCGGAAAGACAATACATGATCAAAATCAAACCGTCCACAGTGTACAGATACATGGTAAAGTGAATAATGTGAACAACGTTTCATGCAAGGTAAAGTCCAGTAAAGTCTGATCAAACATAATCAGTTTCCTCGGAAGTTACTCCAAACTCTATTTTCGTAAACCAGAATGTACAGTTCCTTGTTTCTACCAACTGAAAGGTTAGTTGGTGTTTGGTTGTTACAAACCACCTTGCAGAATTCTAGAGTTCTTTAATGTTCAATGTCACAAGAATTGGTGCATCTACAGTCTGGACTTCAACGTCTTGCATAATCTAGATGCCCCCAGAATATTCAGGAGAATAAGCAAACATGGTAAAATGCTGGAATTGGGATGAGAAGCAAGGACTGCGTATGGCCATATCCACCCAGGATGTTCGTGGAGCACTTTAGACTCTAGACTTCAGTGAAACAGCGCTGAAACAGGCCCTTCGGCACACCTGGTCCACGCCAACCAGCGATCACCCCGTTCGCCAATACTATCCCACACAAGGGACAATTTTCAATTTGCCAAAGTTAATGAACCTACAAACCTGTACATCTTTGGAGCGTGGGAGGAAACAGGAGAGCAAACCTATGCAGTCACAGGGAGAACATCCAAACTCCGTACAGACAGCATCCGTAGAAAGAGTCGAACCCAGTCTCGGGCGCTGTATGGCAGCAACTCTGCCACTGCGCCACTGTGCTGTACTTCTCCCAGATGAACCAATGTGGAACAGCACAGAGCATCTGTCCATTCAAATCAATTTCTCAAAGATGCCCTCAGCTCCTGGTCTTGGCAAAGAATGTTCTGCCCATTGAGCCAATTGTCACCACCAAAACCCTTATGTTGGCTTGCTTCCAAACCGGAACCAAAGATGCTTGCAACATCTACAGGTTGTCCACCCTCAGTTGCTCAATCAATAAAGTTGCATATTCTCTTGCAGCAAGAGAGTAACTGTTAGGGCTAGTACGTTGATTCACAAGGATGAATAGCTACACAATGATACCGTCTGCCTGCACTGTTTAGTTTAGTTTAGAGATACAGCATGGAAACAGGCCCTTCGGCCCACCTTGTCCGTGCCAACCATCAATTACCTGTACACTAGTTCTATCCTACACTCTAGGAACAATTTACAAAAGTCAATTAACCTACAAACTTGGACGTCTTTGGAATGTTGGAGGAAACTGGAGCACCAGAAAAAACCATGTGGTCACAATGAGGACATACAAACTCCACGGGGAGAACATACAAACTCCACGGGGAGAACATACAAACTCCACGGAGAGAACATACAAACTCCAATCCTATACTGTTAGCAAATCATCCCCAACTTTTACAAAAAGAGTTGTTTTTTTAACCATATTGCATTGTGTTCAATCCTCCTAATCAATATCCTGGTGAATTTCACTATAACTTAGCATGTTTCCTAGCTTCTATAGTCCAACATGGTAAATGGCATATCAATAATACTGAGCTTTGAAAAGTTTATCTAAACTGCAGAAGGATCTCGACCCGAAACAATTTGTGAGGTTATCCACTTTGGTAGCAAAAACAGGAAAGTAGACTATTATCTGAATGGTGGCCGATTAGGAAAGGGGGAGTTGCAACGAGACCTGGGTGTCATGGTACACCAGTCATTAAAAGTAGGCATGCAGGTGCAGCAGGCAGTGAAGAAAGCGAATGGTATGTTAGCATTCATAGCAAAAGGATTTGAGTATAGGGGCAGGGAGGTTCTACTGCAGTAGTACAGGGTCTTGGTGAGACCACGCCTGGAGTATTGCGTACAGTTTTGGTCTCCTAATCTGAGGAAAGACATTCTTGCCATAGAGGGAGTACAGAGAAGGTTCACCAGACTGATTCCTGGGATGTCAGGACTTTCATATGAAGAAAGAATGGATAGACTCGGTTTGTATTTGCTAGAATTTAGAAGATTGAGGGGGGATCTTATAGAAACTTACAAAATTCTTAAGGGGTTGGACAGGCTAGATGCAGGAAGATTGTTCCCGATGTTGGGGAAGTCCAGAACAAGGGGTCACAGTTTAACGATAAGGGGGAAGTCTTTTAGGACCGAGATGAGAAAAACATTTTTCACACAGAGAGTGGTGAATCTGGAATTCTCTGCCACAGAAGGTAGTTGAGGCCAGTTCATTGGCTATATTTAAGAGGGAGTTAGATGTGGCCCTTGTGGCTAAAGGGATCAGGGGGTATGGAGAGAAGGCAGGTACAGGATACTGAGTTGGATGATCAGCCATGACCATATTGAATGGCGGTGCAGGCTCGAAGGGCCGAATGGCCTACTCCTACACCTATTTTCTATGTTTCTATGTTTCTATGAAACATCATCTATTCCTTTTCTCCAGAGATGCTGTCTGGCCCACTGAGTTACTCCAGCTTTTAGTGTCCATCTTCACCACCATACAGCTGGGAAAACATCTTGTCATAAAATCCAGTACTCAAATAGTAATTCACTGAGTTAATATTTTGGCACTATATCAGATTTTGTCTATTGGTTTGATTGCATTCAAAATTATTGGCTTTAATTTCATGGTGAGGCTAAATTTACAGCAAGATATTTAACCCCAAACAAAGCAATATTAAAGAGGTCAGAGAATGCAATGTAAAAGCAGAACGCGACTTTCACATTCATTCATTAATCATTTTTATTTCACTAATCCCAGCATGCGATGAGAATCAAGGAGCCCTTAACTGAACTTTCCAAGTATTCTGTGAGCTGAACAAAATGAGTGCCCGTTTCCTTCTCTGAATCTCTAACGTCTCCCATGTGTAAGACATACAAATTAATGGAGAAATCGCATCACTAGTTCCACCAGTGATGCGTTCATCGCCAAAATGTTGCACATGTTCATGTTGCTGCCGTGAAATCCTTTGGAAACTTTCTACCAAAATACTTAAATATTATAAATGTCAAAACATCCAGCATGATGACCTCCATTGAAAGGACAAGACATTAACTAATTCATTAAAAGTCAAGTCTAGTCACTTTTATTTCTATAGCACATTTAAAAAACAACTCTCGTTGACCAGTGCTTTAAGTGAAGGTACTAACGTTACATTGGTAGATTAAGACATGGGTACTAATGTTATACAACATCATGGTTCATAGATAGCCACAAGTACATAACATAGCCAATACTGGCCTCAACTACCCTCTGTGGCAGAGAGTTCCAGAGATTCACCACTCTCTGTGTGCCTCTCATCTCGGTTTCAGGAGGATGTCCAAGAAAGAGCAATATTCCTCAAGAGTAAGAATTTTGAGTTTTAAGTCTCGATCTTAAATTCTAAGTATAAACCAAGACAGTCGACATCCCAGGAATCAGTCTGGTGGGGCAGTCCTTCTGATTTGGGACCAAAAAGAGGGATGCTGTTCCACAGTAGCTTCCATTGTCACAAGTTTAAGAAGAAACAATCTCACAGATTTACAGTAAAGAGTCGAGAATAAGATATTGAAGGTACAAGCAAAAGCCATGGTAATAAGATCAATTAAATTGTCACAGGTAAACGTCAGGAACTTGTCAATCTTGCAGACAGGATTGATGCTCTTTACATGTGGGAACAGAGAACTCTGAGTGATCATCTGGAATTAAATAAAACTGTACAACTGAGGAACATTTAAAAGTTAAAAGAACTGCTTGCAGTCAAACTACGATCAGAAATGATTCACTTCTGCAGTTGGGAACAAGTGTGAGTCACCATAATTAGGGAGATATACATGTGCATCCAAGTTACAATTCAAAATTAGAGAGGTCATTGCAGCACAGTATCAAAGTTATATAGCGGAGTGAGGGGATATAGGCTCGAAGGGCCAAATGGCCTCCTCCTGCACCTATTGTCTATTATATGTGGAGTTCTTTTATGGTTTATTTCAACACGTTATGTTATTTGTAAAGTTTTTTATGCATTTACCAAGTCTTTATAGTCTTTCAAAGGCATTATATGTGGCATTGCTCAGTGAGCTCTTTTCAGTTTTACACAATATGAATAGACAACAGACAATAGGTGCAGGAGGAGGCCATTTGGCCCTTCGAGCCAGCACCGCCATTCAATGTGATCATGGCTGATCATCCCCAATCAGTGCCCCGTTCCTGCCTTCTCCCCATATCCATTGACTCCGCTATTTTTGAGATCCCTATTTAGCTCTTTCTTGAAAGTATCCAGAGAACCTGGCCTCCACCGCCCTCTGAGGCAGAAAATTCCACACTCACAACTCCGTGAGAAAAAGTGTTACCTCGTCTCCGTTCTAAATGGCTTACTCCTTATTCTTAAACTGTGGCCCCTGGTTCTGGACTCCCCCAACATTGGGAACATGTTTCCTGCCTCTAGCATGTCCAAACCCTTAACAATCTTATATGTTTCAATGAGATTCCCTCTCATCCTTTTAAACTCCAGAGTGTACAAGCCCAGCTGCTCCATTCTCTCAGCATATGACAGTCCCGCTATCCCAGGAATTAACCTTGTAAACCTACGCTGCACTCCCTCAATAGCAAGAATGTCCTTCCTCAAATTAGGGGACCAAAACTGCACACAATATGCAGGTGTGGTCGCACTGGGGCCCTATACAACTGCAGAAGGACCTCTGCTCCTATACTTAACTACTCTTGTTATAAAGGCCAACATGCCATTCGTTTTCTTCACTGCCTGCTGTACCTGCATGCTTACTTTCAGTGACTGATGAACAAGGACCCCCCAGATCCCGTTGTACTTCCCCTTTTCCCAACTTGACACCATTTAGATAGCAATCTGCCTTCCTGTTTTTGCTACCAAAGTGAATAACCTCACATTTATCCATATTAAACTGCATCTGCCATGCATCTGCCCACTCCCCCAACCTGCCCAAGTCACCCTGCATTCTCATAGCATCCTCCTCACAGTTCACAATGCCACCCAGCTTTGTGTCATCTGCAAATTAGCTAATATTACTTTGAATCCCTTTATCCAAATCATTGATGTAAATTGTAAATAGTTGTGGTCCCAGCACCGAGCCTTGTGGTACCCCACTAGTCACTGCCTGCCATTCTGAAATGGACCCGTTAATCCCTACTCTTTGTTTCCTGTCTGCCAACCACTTCTCTATCCATGTCAGCACTCTACCCCCAATACCATGTGCCCTAATTTTGCGCACTAATCTCCTATGTGGGACCTTATCAAGCGCTTCCTGAAAGTTCAGGTACACTACATCCATTGGGTCTCCCTTGTCCATTTTCCCAGTTACATCCTCAAAAACATCCAGAAGATTAGTCAAGCATGATTTCCCCTTCGTAAATCCATGCTGACTTGGACCGATCCTGTTACTGCTAACCAAATGTTCCGCTATTTCATCTTTTATAATTGACTCCAGCATCTTCCCTACCACCGATGTCAGGCTGACTGGTCTATAATTCCCTGTTTTCTCTCTCCTGCCTTTCTTATAAAGTGGGATAACATTAGCTACCCTCCAATCCACAGGAACTGATCCTGAATATATATAGAACATTGGAAAATTATCACCAATGCATCCACGATTTCTAGGGCCACTTCCTTAAGTACCGTGGGATGCAGACCATCAGGCCCTGGGGATTTATCAGCCATCAGTCCCATCAGTCTATCCAACACCATTTCCTGCCTAATGTGGATTTCCTTCAGTTCCTCCGTCACCCTTGATCCTCTGGCCACTACTATATCAGGAAGATTGTTTGTGTCCTCCTTAGTGAAGATGGATCCAAAGTACATGTTCAACATCTGCCATTTCCTTGTTCCCCATAATAAATTCACATTTTTCAGTCTTCAAGGGTCCAACTTTGATCCTAACTAATTTTTTCCTCTTCAAATACCTAAAGAAGCATTTACTATCCTGCTTTATATTCTTGGCTAGCTTACCTTTGTACCTCATCTTTTCTCCCCATATTTCCTTTTTAGTTATCTTCTGTTGCGCTTTAAACATTACCCAATCCTCTGGCTTCCCGCTCTTCTTTGCTACGTTGTACTTCTTCTCTTTTATTTTTATACTGTCCCAGACTTCCCTTGTCAGCCACAGTCGCCCCTTACTCCCCTTGGAATCTTTCGTCCTCCTAGGAATGAACTGACCCTGCATCTTCTGTATTATTCCCAGAAACCTGCCATTTTTGTTCCACTGTCATCCCTGCTAGAGTATCTTTCCAGTCAACTTTGGCCAGCTCCTCCCTCATGGTTCCATAGTCCCCTTTATTCAACTGTAACACTGACACCTCCGATCTACTCTTCTCCCTCTCCAATTGTAGATTAAACCTGCCTCACTGCCTCCTAATGGCTCATTAACCTCGAAGTCCTTTATCAAATCCGATTAATTACATAACACTAAATCCAGAATTGCCTTCTCCCTGGTAGGCTCCAATACAAGATGTTCAAAAAATCCATCACGGAGGCACTCTACAAACTCCCTATCTTGGTGTCCAGTCCCAACCTGATTTTCCCAGTCTACCTGCATATTGAAATCTCCCATAACAACCATAGCATTACCTTTGCGACATGCCAATTTTAACTCCTGATTCAACTTGCACCCCATATCCAAGCTACTGTTTGGGGGCCTGTAGATAACTCCCATTAGGGTCTTCTTACCTTTACAATTCCTTAGTTCTATCCATACTGACTCCACATCTCCTGATTCTATGTCACCCCTCGCAAGGGACTGAAATTCATTCCTCACCAACAGAGCTACCCCACCCCCTCTGCCCACCTGTCTGTCTTTTCGATAGGATGTATACCTTGAATATTCAGTTCCCAGCCCTGGCCCTCTTGCAGCCATGTCTCTGTAATTCCCACAACATCATACTTGCCAATTTCTAACTGAGCCTCTAGCTTTATTTCGTATACTTTGCGCATTCATATACAACACGTTGACCTCCGTATTCACTTTGCCCCTCGTGCCGCTCGCAACTGGCCCTGACCTTACCCTCTTATCCCTTCTCAAACTTTCCTTCCCATTAATTCGAGAGTCTTTTGCAATTTTTCCTGTAGCCACTTCCCCTTCAACTCCATCTTTATACTCCCAATTTGTCAATCCCTCTCCCCCACTATTTAGTTTAAACCCACACGTGTAGCCCTAGCAAACCTGCCTGCCAGAATGTCGGTCCCCCTCCAGTTAAGGTGTAACCCGTCCCTTTTGTACAGGTCACCCCTACCCCAGAAGAGATCGCAGTGGTCTATAAATCTAAATCCTTGCTCCCTGCACCAGCCCCCCAGCCACACATTCAGATCCACTATCTCCCTGTTCCTGTCCTCACTAGCACGAGGTACTGGAAGCAATCCAGAGATAACCACCCTAGACGTCTGGCATTTCAGACTTCTTCCTAACTCTCTGAACTCACATTGCAGAACCGGTTGTTCACCTTCCCTCTCGAGGATGATCTGAACTCGGCTCGTGACATCATGAACCAGGCCCGACTAGGAATGTTTAGTTTATTTTACCAGTTTAGTTTATTAATGTCATGTGTACCGAGATACAGTGAAGAGCTCTTTTTTTGATTTGTAGACATTTTAGCGCAAAAAACAACAAATTAATTTAATCAATCTCTGTAAAGCACTTTGGTTCACACACTGGTTTTGTTTACTATAAATAATGGATATTATTATTATTTCTGTACAGTTATTATTCCCTCTCGAGGATGATAACTCGTTTACAGTGACATCGAATTGCCTCTGGGAAGAAACTCCTTCTTTACCAGTTCCGTTCTCACCGCATGGCAACGGAGGCATTTGCCTGACCGTAGCAGCTGGAACAGTCTCTTGCAGAGGTGGAAGGGGTCTCCCATGATTTTATTTGCTCTGGAGTTGCACCTCCTGTTGTATAGTTCCTGCAGGGGGGCGAGTGAAGTTCCCATAGTGCGTTCGGCTGAACGCACTACTCTCTGCAGAGCCTTCTTGTCCTTGGCCAAGAAGTTCAGGACCATACTCTAGCTGATGAACGACACATGAGAATTATGATGAAGCTTAGATTACCCCACAATTAAAGGAAGCAGTAAAGGTTTCGGTAACTTGGGAAGAACATGTGTTGCACTTGGAAATGAGGGCTGCATACTCTGATGAATTCAAGGAATGGTGGCAGCTTTAACTGAATGGGACTGTTCTGTCTGGGCTGCCCCACAATATCAAGTCAGCCCAACCAATGGCAATTTGGGACAGTGTCAACTAATACATTAGACAAGCTGGCAAGAATGGAAGCTTCCCAATATGCACCACAAGGTATCTGTGAGCAATAGACAATAGGTGCAGGAGTAGGCTATTCGGCCCTTCGAGACAGCACCGCCATTCAATATGATCACGGCTGATCATCCCCAATCAGTACCCCGTTCCTGCCTTTACCCCATATCCCCTGACTCCGCTATTTTTAAGAGCCTTATCTAGCTCTCTCTTGAAAGTATCCAGAGAACCTGCCTCCACCGCCCTCTGAGGCAGAGAATTCCACAGACTCACCACTCTCTGTGAGAAAAAGTGTTTCCTCGTCTCCGTTCCAAATGGCTTACTCCTTATTCTTAAACTGTGGCCCCTGGTTCTGGCCTCCCCCAACATCGGGAACATGTTTCCTGCCTCTAGCGTGTCCAAGCCCTGAACAATCTTATATGTTTCAATGAGCAGAATGTAGCCTGTCTAATAAATCACAAAGACAAAAGAAATGGATTGGGACCAATTATCAAGAAATGGTTTCATAGCTTGCACTCCATTTCTTGCTAATAAAGCCATGTCAGCTCCTCACTGATAACACCTATAAGGGGACAGAGACATATCTCCACTGTGGCATTCAAACCTTTTTCAATGATTATCGGGAAGCAAATCCCACAAAGAAGAAGTCTAATGCATATCATGCACTGTGAAGGCAAGAGAAGTCTAAAATGGGGAAAAAGAATTTAAATATGATACAGATAGGACATGTTGTATGCGTCCAGAGCAAATTATCATTATTATCAAAATTCTTTCATAAATCAGAGATTAAAAAACGAGTCAGCTGCTGGAATTTGTTCATTTGGCGATGGGAAATGTATGCATTTGAATGGCAGAGCAGACTTGATGGGCCGAATGGCCTAATTCTGCTCCTATACACATGACTATGATCAATAACTCCATAAAGTGAAAGAAACAAAAGTAGAGAGGGTGATGAAAAATCATTAACATTTTTCACCTTAAACCAAAGAACAAACTGCCAAAGAGTAGCAGCGAGGGGAGGGGACAACTGATTGACCAATCGCTCAGGTATTGTCACCATACCAACCTATGTTAGAAGGAAGCACAGAGGCTGTGTCCAGTTCAGAGTATTTGAAGGTGGTATGGTTATTTTGATATTGCAGTTTAATAATCATTGCACTACAATCTTGCACCTCATCGTTGTTTATTGGTGTGCCCACCATTACTATATGTACACTGTTTATTCTGTGCACTTCATGTAAACATCACATCCTTCACTGAAAGTAAACATGCAGGTACAGCAGGCAGTGAAGAAAGCTAATGGCATGTTGGCCTTCATAACAAGGGGAGTTGAGTACAGGAGCAAAGAGGTCCTCCTGCTGCAGTTGTACAAGGCCCTGGCGAGGCCACATCTGGAGTATTGTGCGCAGTTTTGGTCTCCTAATTTGAGGAAAGACATTCTTGCTTTTGAGGAAGTGCAGCGTAGGTTCACGAGGTTTCGGGATGGCAGGACTGTCATACGTGGAAAGATTGGAAAGACTGGGCTTGTATTCACTGGAATTTAGAAGGATGAGAAGCTGGTAGGTGCGGCAAAAATAATCTAGTTAACCCTGGTTGGATGGAGGGCACAGACTGTCCATCAACACGTGGAACTGCATTGGAAAGACGGTGTGCAAATTACAGGCTCACCTGGTGAACACCACTGGGATTCAAACGGGCCCTGCGAACTTCCTGAGAAGGATCCTCAGGACTTTCTACAGGGGCACGGTGGAGTCTTATACTGCAAAAAGTGCAACTGCTCGGACAGGAAGGCTCTATGAAAGAGGATCATTGGGTCTCCCTAAGTACAAGATGCAGAGGAAAAAAGCTCGAAGTTGCACCCCCCCAATACACCTGGATTCCTGCCATCAGGAGATATCGAAGTCCAAGACTGCTAAAAGCACAGGCTGTGAGGCTGCTAAACATGCCCACTCTGTACTCACAGTCACTTGAAGAACTTTAAAATTGGCACTGGCCACTCAAATCAGACCATTTAAAACTGAGATGAAAGAAAAACTTTTTCACCCAATTGTTGCTTGCAAGAGTTGTGAATGTGTGAAATCTTATAAAAAAGTATTAAAATTCTGCCACAGAAGTTCCCAGTGGGAGAGAGGCCAAGTCACTGGATGAATTTAAAAGAGAGTTAGATAGAGCTCTAGGGGCTAGTGGAGTCAAGGGATATGGGGAGAAGGCAGGCACGGGTTATTGATAGGGGACGATCAGCCATGATCATAATAAATGTTGGTGCTGGCTCGAAGGGCCAAATGGCCTCCTCCTGCACCTATTTTCTATGTTTCTATATCCAGTCACACATTCTGGCTGTAGTATGATCGTTGTTAATCGGGGCTGATATTTGATGCTGTCAGCATTGTGGAAAACGTTTGCCATTTCCATTGCAAAAGTGATTGTTAAAGACTGATTGTTGGATCTGGTCCAGCCCGAGAGAACTTAAAGCAAGAAAAGAAATGTCAGCTGTTAAGTCATTCATCAATTAAGGTCAGATGGCAGGAGGAAAATCGGCAATGAAGAGTTTAACTCACATTAAAAGGATCAAACGGGATCAAAGAAAGGTAAGAAAGCTGGGAAAACAGGGATCACTGGTGGCATGTTTCCACGCTGTATCTCTAAACTAAAACGATGACTATACTGTAAAGGCATGCGCAAGGAACTGCAGATGCTGGATTACCAAAAAAGACACAAAGTGCTGGAGTAACTCAGCGGGTCGGGCAGCACCTATGGAAAACATGGATAGGTGACGTTTCAGGTCAGGACCTACTGAGTTACTCCAGTACTGTAAAGGCAGGTTTTGTGGTCTTAATTGTATAAAAAGTGACTAACCTTCATTTCTCAGTGTTTTTTTGTAACAGGGATCTGAGCCAAAGGATATAGAGTTGGTTTCCTTTTCTGAATCTGTTTGGTCATGTTAGTAACAAGATTTAAAAACTTGCACAGGAGCTGCAGACAAGGTGGTTCCCCTGTACACATTGGATCAGATCCCAAGTACTTGTTGAGATGCATTATGTTCAAAATCGCAAAGAATTTAACTATTATTCATTTGTACATATGTTTTAAACTTAAAAAGACAGCTTGCACAAAATAGGGAACTGAGATTATTGTTTGCCAAATGGATTCTTGGGGTGGCAGCTCAGTCACTCAAGCCTGATCTGCTGGCTGCTCACTCACGGCTGGTGGGCTGGCAGTTGACTCACAGATATTCCTTGAAATTCCATTTCAATCAGGGTGCAAGGCCAACAAATTCAAAAGCAGTTTCCTACCATTCAAAGAAGGGTGCAAGGCCACTGAATTCAAGTGCAGTTCCATACCACTTCAAGCAGCGTGCAAGGCCAACAAATTCAAGTGCAGTTTCATACCATTTCATGCAGGGTGCAGGGCCACCACATTCAAATGCAGTTTCATACCATTTCAAGCAGGGTAAAACCACCATAACCACACAAAACACCACATAAAAACCACACTCACAGTTCAGTAGACATTCAGTGTTCAGTTGATTCACAGCTCAGTCATGACCTCTCCCTCCCCCATCTTGCAGAGACTGAGCCACACCCACACTTCCGGGTTTTATAAACCCTCCCCCTCCCACTGGAAGGGGCGTGGCCTTCATTGCGTGATTGACAGGAGAGAGATTCTCAACATTTTTTAAACACTAATAACGCTTTTATTTTTCATTGATGGGAAGAATCCTCTGCTCCTGATGAGCGGAGGGGGACTGAGTAAGATGACCAAAAATCACAGCCGTAAGTGGTAGCGTTTTATCTAAAATCAATATACAGTGCAAACAGGAAGTTGTCAAGTTTAGACTTTTTTTGCTGTGCTGTGCCTTAGTTCAAACCAACCGCCACCAACAACCATTTGCTGTGCTTTAGTTCAAACCAACCACCATCAACACCCATTTGCTGTGCTTTATTCAAACCAACCACATTTTCATTTTCAAACCACCTTAAAGGCACTCGAGGTCAGTAAAACCACACTCGTAGTTTAGTAGACATGTGTTCAGTGTTATTCACAGCTCAGACTGAAAGACGCGACCCTCTCGCTTCCATCTCATCTTGCAGAGACTGACTGAGGCACTCAACACTTCCAGGTTTTATAGTCCCTCCGGAAGGGGCACGGCCTTCAGGAGAGCGAATCTCAACATTTTTTAAACACTAATAACTCTTTTATTTTTCATCGATGGGAAAAATCCTCTTGTCCTGCGCAGTGGAGGAGCACTCTGAGTAAGATGGCCAAAATCACAGCCGTAAGTGGCAGCATGTTTTCTAAAATCAATATACAGAACAACAGGAAGTGGTCAAGATCAGACTTTTAGTAATATCGATTTATTGGGTAAGTGGACCAAAACACTACTCAGTATCCCAAGTGAGGACTCACCAACACTCTATAGAATTGCAACAAAACCCTCAGCCACAGCAACGGTGAACAATACAACAAATATGAACGTAGACACAAAATGACGTCTCGACCCGAAACGTCGCCAATTCTTTCTCTGCACAGATGCTGTCTCACCCGCTGAGTTACTCCAGCATTTTATGTCTACCTTCGATTTTACCATCATCTGCACTTCTTTCTCAAACAAATATGAACATACCGATTCTCGACAATGGCAGCATCCAGCACGTGAGTTATAGGAATTAGGATGAATCATTCTCAGCCACGTTCGGGCAGAAATGCCGAATGTGTGATTCAATGCGGCTTCCTCTGGGGGTTGTGAACAGTACAGAAACCACACTTTGCCAATTGGATTCACTCCAAGGTTGAGAACATTGAACACGGTGAAAATAAGCCCCAGGATTAGACAACGATCCTAGTCTTGCGCCAGATATCTCTGGTCAATGCTGAACAAACTTAGTACTCTGGTATCCACCCAACAACATGGAAACTTGTGTAGGAAGGAACTGCAGATGTTGGTTTACACTGAAGACAGACACAAAATGCTGGAGTAACTCAGCGGGTCAGGCAGCATCTCTGGAGAAAAGGAATGGGTGATTTTGGGTCAAAAAGGGAGCTGGATAAGTCGTATAAACGAGCATTTGCAGGACTATCAAGGTAGTGGGGAGAGGAACAAACTAATTGGCCTGTGTACGCTGAGCATTAGCTGATTTTTGTACAGTAACCAGCTTGAGACGTGGGTTATGCAGGCAGGCAAACTGACAGCAGTTTGACCCTCATTCAGGGACCCCAACTGTCTTTCCAGGTGCGGCAGAGGTTCACCTGCATCTCCTCCAACCTAACGGCAGCGGCTCGACTACAGTCGTCTGTCTTTTGTTATATTTGTCTTGTTAAATGTATGCCTTGAGTTAGTTTTTATTATTTTTTTTAGCTGTGTATATGTGGGGGGTGGTGGGGGAAACCGTTTTATATCTCTTCCCTGTGCGGGGACCCGACTATTCCCTGTCGGGTCTCGGATGTCGTTGGGCCTAACATCATGGAGCCGGCGGCGACCTCCGGCCGGGACTAACCTGGGGGCTCCAGTTACAGAGCCTGCGGAACGGACATCGTGGAGCTGGCCAACTTTGGCGCGGGAAGAGCTGTGGTGGCGCGCGGCTGTGACCCGACTTTGGAGTTCGGAGGCACCGGCCGCAGACCCGGTCGGTGGACGGGAACATCGGGAGCTCGCAGGTCCCTGGTGGGAGACCGCTTTTCCGAGCTCCGCAACGGTGACTTCTCCCGCTGGAATCGCGGGTTTAAGGACATGGAGCCGGGGCCTAACATCGCCCGGCGTGGCTTAAACGGCCTCAGGACTTACCATCGCCCGCCGGGGGCTTTAACATCGGAGCCCCAGTCGCCTCGACACTGCAGTTGGACTGCTGGACCACGGTAGAAGGTACAAAGGGAAGAGATAAAGACTTTGCCTTCCATCACAGTGAGGAGATGTTGGAGACTCACTGTGATGGATGTTTATGTAAACTGTGTTAAGTGTGGGTCTTGGATTGTTTTGTAATGTAAAAAACTGTAGAAATTATATTTCGTTCAAACCTAGGTCTGAATGACAATGAATAGCATTCTATTCTATTCTTCTACTGTGTGGCAACCGCAAAGTCTCCTGCAGTCGCCTAAAATGTTGCCTAAGTGTGACAGGCCCGTATGGCAGCGACTCTACTGCTGCGCCACTGACTTGGTGCTATCATGTTCACAGCAGGACTATCTCAGATTCTTGAGTTGCGATTTGTGAATTCCATGGGGGCAGTATCCTTATAGACATAACATGATCATCCCTTTACTCTCCACTCACATGGTGGTGCAACTCCAATACTTCAAAAGCTCAACGTCATCCAGGCAAAATGGCCTTGAGGGATGCACTCCCTGCTATTGAGGGAGTGCAGCGTAGGTTTACAAGGTTAATTCCCGGGATGGCGGGACTGTCATATGCTGAGAGAATGGAGCAGCTGGGCTTGTACACTCTGGAGTTTAGAAGGATGAGAGGAGATCTCATTGAAACATATAAGATTGTTAAGGGTTTGGACACACTAGAGGCAGGAAACATGTTCCCGATGTTGGGGGAGTCCAGAACCAGGGGCCACAGTTTAAGAATAAGGGGTAAGCCATTTAGAACAGAGACGAGGAAACACTTTTTCTCACAGAGAGTGGTGAGTCTGTGAAATTCTCTGCCTCAGAGGGCGGTGGAAGCAGATTCTCTGGATGCTTTCAAGAGAGAGCTAGATAGGGCTCTTAAAGATAGCGGAGTCAGGGGATATGGGGAGAAGGCAGAGACGGGGTACTGATTGTGTGTTTGAAAATGCACTTGAATTTGGTGGCCTTGCACAAAGCTTGAAGTGGTATGAAACTGCACTTGAATGTGGTGGTGTTGCACCCTGCTTGAAGTGGTTGGAAACTGTATTTGAATGTGGTGGCCTTGCACCCTGCTTGAAATGGAATTTCAGCGATTAGCCGCGAGGCAACTGCCAGCCCACCAGCCGTGAGTGAGTGAGTTGCCAGCACACCAGGGTTGAGTGACTGAGCTTTCAGCCCAAGAATCCAATCGGCCCACAATGTCCATACTAGCCCTCTGGAAACCAGTCCTTCAGCCCACAACACCCATATTTGTCTCATACTTTGGGATATTACTTTGGGGGACCAGCCCTCCCGTGTGAACATGGGACCCAATGGGTCCCACTTAGTCTAGTACTTCTTAAAAGTGTCTCTACTCCTTTTCTTCCCCCCCCCCCTTCTCCCCTCCCCCCCCCCCCCCCCCTTCCTTCCCCCCCCCCCCCCTTTCTCCCACGATCTCTAAAGGACTTACCATACACTGTGCAGCCATCTTTTACCTTCCTGTTCATCGCGGGTGTGAATTTCAGACAGCGCTCCCCCGCTGCCCTTTGTGGTGTGTGTGTGTGTGTGTGTGTGTGTCTGTGTGTGTGTGTGTGTGTGTGTGCCTGTGTCTGTGTGTGTGTGTGTGTGTGTGTGTGTGTGTGTGTGTGTGTGTGTGTGTGTGTGTGTGTGTGTGTGTGTGTGTGTGTGTGTGTGTGTGTGTGTGTGTGTGTGTCTCTGTGTGTGTGGGTGTGTGGTGTGTGTGTTATGTGTGTGTGTGTGTGTGTGTGTGTGTGTGTGTGTGTCTGTGTGATGTGTGTGTGTCTGTGTGTCTGTGTGTGTGTGTGTGTGTGTCCAGCTCGCGGTTTCATTGCTGATGATCGATCCAGCTCAAGGTCTTTCAGGCGAGTGCCCTCGAGCTTGAAGGTCGAAGACACTCTTCTGAACTTGCAGATTAGGTCGTCGCAGTGGGACAGCCCCTTTATGCTTTGCTTCAAGACCAAAAGTCTCAGAAATCTTTTGATAAAACATATTTCCCATATCTTTAGTTGAGATTATTATTGTCACGTGCACCAAGGTACTGTGAAAAGCTTTTGGTTACCTGCTATCCAGTCAAAGAAAGACTATACACAATGACAATCAAGCTGTCCACATGCACCGATAAAGGATAAAGGGTACAACATTGAGTGAAAAATATAACACCAAAGTACAGGATACAAGATTTAGTGCAAGGCGTGGCATAGAAACGTTCATTCAATGATATACCAAGCTCAAATCTAAACTTGTATACCATGTGAATCATAGTGTTATTCTCGGTCATTTCATGCGCTCAGTGCATTTACACTCACGGGTTTCCTCGGTCTTCCCCCGGCTATTAATGTTTTGCTGGTTGCAATCAAAATGGGACGCGGAGTTTCCGAAAGCAAACTCTTCCCCGATCACGTACAGTGCCCTCCATAATGTTTGGGACAAGGACCCATCATTTATTTATTTGCCTCTGTACTCCACAATTTGAGATTTGTAATAGAAAAGAATCACATGTGGTTAAAGTGCACATTGTCAGATTTTATTAAAGGGTATTTTTAAACATATTGGTTTCACCATGTAGAAATTACAGCAGTGTTTATACATAGTCCCCCCATTTCAGGGCACCATAATGTTTGGGACACACGGCTTCACAGGTGTTTGTAATTGCTCAGGTGTGTTTAATTGCCTCCTTAATGCAGGTATAAGAGAGCTCTCAGCGCCTAGTCTTTCCTCCAGTCTTTCCATCACCTTTGGAAACTTTTATTGCTGTTTATCAACATGAGGACCAAAGTTGTGCCAATAAAAGTTAAAGAAGCCATTATGAGACTGAGAAACAAGAATAAAACTGTTAGTGAATTGAATTTAATTTAATTCCCTTTATTGTCATTCAGACCTTTCGGTCTGAACGAAATTTCGTTGCCTGCAGTCATACATATAATAATAAATAACAAAAACACACAATAAACACAAATTAACATCCACCAGAGTGAGTTCACCAGGCACCTCCTCACTGTGATGGAAGGTAAAAGTCTTAAAGTCTCGGTCTCTTCCCTCCTTGTTCTCCCTCTGCGTTGAGGCGATCCAGGCATCCGATATTGTGACCCCGCCGGGTGATGGTAAGTCAGTCCCGCGGCTGAATCCGAGCTCCGCGAACGGGCCGGTTCAAGCTCCGCGGCCCGGGATGTTCGAAGCTGTCGAAGCTGCCGCCCTCCAGTCCAGCGGGCGAAGCTGCTGTTGCGGGAGCTCCGGAAAAAAAGAGGTCGCCAACCTGTGTCCTGCGAGCTCCCGATGATGTCGTCCACTGGGCCCGCGGCCGAGCCCCCGAATTCAGGTCGCCGCCACCGGAACGCCGCCACAGCCCCACGCTGGTAAGTCCTGGCCGGCTCTGCCTCCGGAGCCTCGAGGCCGGTCGCAGTTGGAGGTCGCCAGCTCCGCCATTAGGCCTCAGCGCAGACGGAGACAGAGAAGGGGGATACGACAAGATAAAGTTGCTTCCCCCTGAAGGAAGAGACAGAGAAAATGTTCCCCCCCCCCCCCCCCCCCCCCCCCCCCCCCCCCACCACACACATACACAACCTAATAAACAAAAATTTAACTAAACAGGACATAAGAAAACAAAAAATAAATAAAAAAACAGACGGACTGCAGGCGAGCCGCAGCTGCCAGGCAGCGCCACCACTTCCGGGAGTTAGAGACATCAGCAAAACCTTAGGCTTACCAAAATCAACTGTTTGGAACATCATTAAGAAGAGAGCACTGGTGAGCTTACTTTTATTTTATTTTATTTTATTTAACCTTTATTTAACCAGGAGAAGTCTCATTGAGATTAAAAATCTCTTTTACAAGAGAGTCCTGGCCAAGACGGGCAGCAGCACAGTTCCACAGTTACAGACAATAATTTAAAAACAACAGAGAACATATAAATAGAGTCACAGTCAGAACATCATATAGATAGGGTGGTAAAGAAAGCTTTTGGTATGCTAGCCTTCATAAATCAGAGCATTGAGTATAGAAGCTAGTTAAAATTGTACAAGGCATTGGTGAGACCAAATCTGGAGTATGGTGTACAATTTTGGTCGCCCAATTATAGGAAGGATGTCAACAAAATAGAGAGAGTACAGAGGAGATTTACTAGAATGTTGCCTGGGTTTCAACAACTAAGTTACAGAGATAGGTTGAATAAGTTAGGTCTTTATTCTCTGGAGCGCAGAAGGTTAAGGGGGGACCTGATAGAGGTCTTTAAAATGATGAGAGGGATAGACAGAGTTGATGTGGACAAGCTTTTCCCTTTGAGAATAGGGAAGATTCAAACAAGAGGACATGACTTCAGAATTAAGGGACAGAAGTTTAGGGGTAATATGAGGGGGAACTTCTTTACTCAGAGAGTGGTAGCGGTGTGGAATGAGCTTCCAGTAGAAGTGGTGGAGGCAGGTTCATTGGTATCATTTAAAAATAAATTGGATAGGCATATGGATGAGAAAGGAATGGAGGGTTATGGTGGGACTAAGGGGAAAAAAAAATTGTTCGGCACGGACTTGTAGGGCCGAGATGGCCTGGTTCCGTGCTGTAATTGTTATATGGTTGTTATCATCAAACAAAGCATGTACAGACAGAAGAGCCCGCTTCAACATCATTAAGAAGGGATTTAAATCTGTTTATAGAAACCAGCTCCTTAAGTTTCAGTTCCATCTGCAGCTGGTTCCATGCGAAGGGAGCAGCATAACTAAATGCCCTTTCCCCCAGTTCAGTACGAACTTTAGGTACAGTTAGTAAGAACAAGTCCTCAGAGCGGAGCTGATAAGTTCCTGTGCTTTTTCGAATTACATACTTCTGCAGGCATGAAGGAAGAACACCGAGGATAGTCTTATAAATAAGGATATGCCAATTACTAATCACAAAGGGACTAGCAGGCCAAGGAAGACCCCCACAGATGACATAAGAATTCTCTCTATAATAAGGAAAAATTCCAAATAACTGTCGGACAAATCAGAAACACTCTTCGGGAGTCAGGTGTGGATTTGTCAATGACCACTGTCCGCAGAAGACTTCATGAACAGAAATACAGAGGCTACACTGCAAGATACAAACCACTCGTTTGGATGGCCAGGTTACAGTTTGCCAAGAAGTACTTAAAAGAGCAACCACAGTTCTGGAAAAAGGTCTTGTGGACAGATGAGATGAAGATTAACTTATATCAGAGTGATGACAAGAGCAAAGTGTGGAGGAGAGAAGGAACTGCCCAAGATCCAAAGCATGCCACCTCATCTGTGAAACACGGTGGTGGGGGTGTTATGGCCTGGGCATGTATGGCTGCTGAAGGTACTGGCTCACTTATCTTCATTGGTGATACAACTGCTGATGGTAGTAACATAATGAATGCTGAAGTGTATAGACACATCCTATCTGCTCAAGTTCAAACAAATGCCTCAAAATTCATTGGCCAGCGTTCATTCTACAACATGACAACGATCCCAAACGGTCTGAAGAAGGGGTTCGGCCCGAAACGTCGCCTATTTCCTTCGCTCCATAGATGCTGCTGCACCCGCTGAGTTTCTCCAGCATTTTTGTGTACCTACGATCCCAAACATACTGCTAAAGCAACAAAGGAGTTTTTCAAAGCTAAAAACTGGTAAATTCTTGAGTGGCCAAGTCAACCCGATCTGAACCCAATTGAGCATGCCTTTTATATGCTGAAGAGAAAACTGAAGGGGACTAGCCCCCAAAACAAGCATAAGCTAAAGATGGCTGCAATACAGGTCTGGTATAGCATCACCAGAGAAGACACCCAGCAACTGGTGATGTCCATGAATCACAGACTTCAAGCAGTCATTGCATGCAAAGGATATGCAACAAAATACTAAACATGACTACTTTTATTTACATGACATTGCTGTGTCCCAAACATTATGGTGCCCTGAAATGGGGGGGGGGACTATGTATAAACAAACACTGCTGTAATTTCTACATGGTGAAAACAAAATGTATAAAAATGGCCTTTAATAAATACGACAATGTGCACTTTAACCACATGTGATTATTTATATTACAAATCTCAAATTGTGGAGTACAGAGGTAAATAAATAAACGACGGGTCTTTGTCCCAAACATTATGGAGGGCACTGCATTTAATATTTGCGCAGAGAAAAGCTGTTGACATTGAGCCGATAATTGTCAGGCTTGTGTTGTTTAAACAAACGCTGAGCTCTGAAAGAGAAAGTGGAGGCTTGTTCGCTCCTTAGCGCTTGTGCAGCCCACCAGCTCCACATGCTCTCTCACCCACTCTACTGCAAACCAATGGGTTTCACCAGAAAAATAAAAGACTTTTGCTTGATAAAACCAGCTTACGCGAGCCGGGAAGGTCAAATTTAACCGGGCGGTATCTTAATTGTGGCAGGGAAGGAAGCCGAAATGGGGCTAGGGTCCCATTGTGCAGAAAGTATATGCACGACATTGTAAAAGAATTAATTACCTGGGTGAATGGAGCGACCCGCATAAGCGATAGAGCAGTGAGAGGTAAAGCGAGGATGCAGAATAGAGGGCTCATCCGTCCGTTTTACTTCCTCTTTGTGGTAGCGATCATGATTGTGGAGATCGCCAACTCGTGAAGCCCAGGCTGTTAAAGTCCAAGTTAAAGCGAGTTTTCACCCTCTTCAATGCGAGACAGACACTGCCCAGCTTTGTCCCAGGGAAGGAGCCAGCAGTGGCGACGCGGCGACCTCCAGCCAGCACCCTCTGCTGATAGATCTTTGATTTGTTCCACGCACCACTTTCGAAAGAGAAAGTTCAAACTTGAAAAAGTTGAGGAAGCCATAATATCACGAGGAGAAGTCGCGTACACACTGGGCTCGCAAACGTATCCATGACTCAAACGTCCCACCCATCATATCTTAGCTCCCCTCGCTCTAGTGTCAAGGAACTTGCAATGTTTACCCACACTGGACTGTTTAACCCTAACTCGGCCACAAGGAACTGCAGATGCTGGAAAATCGAAGGTAGACAAAAATGCTGGAGAAACTCAGCGGGTGCAGCAGCATCTATGGAGCGAGGGAGATGAGAGGGAGGAAGGACATACATGGTGAATGGTATACCTTGGCGAGTATTGAGGAACAAAGCTACTGTAGGGTGAAGGTTACCTGAAGGAGGCAGCTCAGTAGATAAGAATGGTTTAAACAAACAAAAAATGCTTGTTTTCATCTGGCAGGGCATAGAATATAGGTATTGAGCATGGAAGGTGCAGAAACATAAGTGAGGCCACAGCTGGAATATTGTGCACAATTGTTGGCATCATCATATAGAAATAATGCAAGGGGAGATTGGCCAGGACTGCCTGGAATGGAGCGGCTTAATTATGAAGAGGGGCTGATTAGCGCTGGTTTTGGCTACCTGAGAGCAGAGAAGAGTGAAGGGGAACCTAAAAGATATATATGAAATCATGAGAGGTATGGATAGGGTAGACATAAACATAGAAACATAGAAAATAGGTGCAGGAGTAGGCCATTTGGCCCTTCGAGCCTGCACCATTCGCCATTCAATATGATCATGGCTGATCATCCAACTCAGTATCCCGTACCTGCCTTCTCTCCATACCCCCTGATCCCTTTAGCCACAAGGGCCACATCTAACTCCCTCTTAAATATAGCCAATGAACTGGCCTCAACTACCTCTGTGGCAGAGAGTTCCAGAGATTCACCACTCTCTGTGTGAAAAAAAGTTCTTCTCATCTCGGTTTTAAAGGATTTCCCCCTTATCCTTAAGCTGTGACCCCTTGTCCTGGACTTCCCCAACATCGGGAACAATCTTCCTGCATCTAGCCTGTCCAACCCCTTAAGAATTTTGTAAGTTTCTATAAGATCCCCTCTCAATCTTCTAAATTCTAGAGAGTATAAACCAAGTTGAGCATGGAAGGTGCAGAAAACATAAGTGAGGCCACAGCTGGAATATTGTGCACAAGGGGGGATTGGCCAGGACTGCCTGGAATGGAGCGGCTTAATTATGAAGAGGGGCTGATTAGCGCTGGATTTGGCTACCTGAGAGCAGAGAAGAGTGAAGGGGAACCTAAAAGATATATATGAAATCATGAGAGGTATGGATAGGGTAGACAGTAGTAAACTTTTCCTATGGTAGAGAAATATTTAACTAGAGGCCGTATTAATTGGCTTGATAAATGTATAAATTGTCCAACTTCCAGTCTAGTCCCTGGTGGACTCTTCGGAAGTGATGACCACAAGGTACAAGGTATTAGAGGGAATTAGAGATTGCACTTCACAAAGAGGGAAGAAGATTGGACATTATTGCCTTCCATCACAGTGAGGGATGTGGGGAATCCACAGTGGTGGAAGTTTATGTTAACTTTTATGTAACAGTGTGGCTTGTTGCTTTTTTTAGTATGTATGGTAAATCGAATATCACTGTACCTTAATTGGTACACGTGATAATAAAATACCTTGAAACTATTGGATGCAAGGTGACTTGGACAGGTTGGATGAGTGGGCAGATGCATGGCAGATGCAGTTTAATGTGGATAAATGTGAGGGTATCCACTGTGGTGGCAAAAGCAGGAAGGCAGATTATTATCTGAATGATATCAAGTTTGGGAAAAGGGGAATGTTGGCCTTCAAAACAAGAGGAGTTGAATATAGGAGCAAATAGGTCCTTCTGCGCTTGTACAGGGCCCTAATGAGACCACACCTGGAGTATTGTGTGCAGTACTCTTTAGAAGAGATGGGTACAGTGGTTGGCATGGACAAGGTGGGCTGAAGGGTCTGTTTCTGTGCTGTAAGTTTCTATGACTCTAAGGAGCCAGATCTCCTCAAAGTACACACCTTTTGCGGAATCCTCGTTGCCATTGTCAAACTGTAACGGATTCCCACAAGCCATCTCGGCAGCGAAATGTGCCGAGCGGTGGTCCCATCGTCTTACACAGGAGGTAGCCCTCGTGCCCATTGATGATATACTTTTTAAGTCTTGTATTCGATTTCCTCCCACGTGTGTGCTGACATTTACACCAATCTTGTTACTAATGTACATTATTTATGCTCCAGAAACAAATGAATTCAGTTGGATAGGAAAGAGTTAGAGGGATATCAGACAAACATGGGCAGATGGGACTAATGTAGATGGGGCATCTTCATCAGCATGGGATGAAGGGCCTGCTTCTATGCTCTATGACTCTATGAATTGTAACACTTTTGCAAGGAGAAAGTTCACCAACAAATGAATAACTTAAAACTGGAACTTGGGACGATAAATTTCTACAATTTGATATAATATTTGGCCGTTATTATGGAGGAAAGCTAGTATGAATAGTAAGGCGTATGAGAAGATGTGTTCTAAGAACAGCATAAACACTATAACATATTTTTGATATAGTCAATGGACATCACAGAAATTGCATAAGTAGTGTTGCATTACACATGTCTTCCTGCTCTTCAAATTAATAATTGGCTGACCAATGTACTTGTGTGTGTTTAACTGGAATCACATTAAAGTATGCCAAGAAGTAGTCATAACATTCTAGTCCTGGGTTAGACTAATATGAAAATATGAAATAGAAATACTGGCCATTTCTTTCTAAAGTCTAGTGCTACTACCTATGCTACTAAACCCATAGATATTAATGAGCAGAGCTTTTTTTTCAATTATAATATCTTATTACTCTCATTATTGAAGTCTGATGTTTCCACCTGCTTTAAAAGGACATCAATAATAAGGACATCAAGAAGAGTAAAGGGCCTGTCCCACTTGCAAGCGATTGCGTGCGTTTGGCACGACCAACCTGAAGCAGAGTTCGCGTTAAGTTCGTGTTAAGTTCACGCTTGACGTCATTTACGTCATGCTTACCAATCAGCTGGGCAGGAGGCGGGCCAACTCAATTTGGGCGTCGCACGGCGTCGGGCATTGATGTCATCACGCAACGCCACGCTGGGTGGTGACGTCATCACGAAACGCCACTCGCTAGGCGTACGCCGTCAAAACGCTGCGTACGACCGCAATGCGCCTGCGTGCGAAGATTTCAGCCACTGCAAGAATATCGGAGCCCCGCGCGATGTCGGGACCAGCCCCGCACAACTCCACGCTTCTAAGTGGGACCGGCCCTGCGCGGCCATACAGTGCCCGTACGCCTCAAGCGACTACGAGGCTCGCGTAATTTGCGAGCCAAGGTTGCGTAAGTGGGACAGGCCCTTAAGGTGACGTGCCTCAATGACGACTGACGTCTGATGTCTGTGGTGATGAAGTGCTTTGAGAGGTTGGTTAAGGCACATCTCAAGTCTTACTTCACCAAGAATCTTCACCCATTACAGTGTGTCTACAGCTACAACAGGTCAACGGAGGATGCAATCTCACTGGCTCCCCACTCTGCACTGGATCACTTGAAAAATAACACATACGTCAGGCTGTTGTTCATAGACTACAGCTTGACGTTCAATACCATCATCCCCTCCAAGCTGGTTATCAACGGTGGAGGGCTCTACCCGGGCCAGCTGCCTGCCCCTTTTCCGGGGTTACGTCCGTGCCCGGGTGGGATTAGAAAGGGAATACGCCCTGTCTGTGGGCACCCTGAGGGAGTTCCGGGACCGCTGGGCTCCGCAGGGTGTTGAATGTATCCTCAATAAGGATTGTATCATAATTGTATATTAGTTTATAATGGATATATGTTTGTATTGTATTTATGGTGGTGGATTCTGGCTTGTTTTATTGTAGTGTAAATATTATTTTTAATAATTGAATACATTTTGTTGTAATAAAAATTTTTTTTTTAAAAAGCTGGTTATCAACGGTGGAGGATTTCTGGGACAGCTAGGTTGAATGCATCATGGACAAAGATTGTAACATAGCTGTATAATCGTTTATTTAGTATATTTGTTTGTCGTGTATGATGGTGCTGGGTTCTGTTTTGTTTTATTGCGCTGTAAATATTAATTTTAATAATTGAATACATTTTTTGATTAAAAAAAGCTGGTTACCAAGCTCATGGAACTGGGTCTCTGCACATCGCTCTGCAACTGGATCCTTCACCTCCACATCAACAGACAACAATCTGTACACATTAGCAGCAACAGCACAACTTGATACTCATGAGTGTGTAGCCACTCACAGTTCCAACTCCATCTACAAATTCGCTGATGACACCCGAATTACAGATGATGATAAGTCAAAGTATAGGTGGGAGATCGATTGACTGACCAAATGGTGCCAGAACAACAGCTTTCCCTCAATATCAGTAAAACCAACGAACTGGTTGTTGACTTTGGCAGAGGTTGGTCCAGGATCCACAAATCTGTTTTCATCAACAGGATGTAGGTGGAGAGAGTCAAAAACTTGAAATTCCAAGGAGTGCATATCTCTGAAGATATGACTTCATGTCCATAAGTAATTGGAGCATATTTAGGCCATTCGGCCCATCTACCGTGCCATTCAATCATGGCTGATCTATCTTTCCCTCTCCAACCCCATTCTCCTGCCATAATCCTTAACACCCTTCCTAATCAAATATCTGTCAATCTCCACCTTCTAAATATCCAATGACTTGGCCTCCAACTAATTCAACAGATTCACCATCTTCTGACTAATTAAATTCCTGCTACCCTAAAGGCACGTCCTTTTATGCTGGATCTTGGGCCTTGCACATTGATGCAATCATACAGAAAGCTCATCAACACCTCTATTTCCGTGGAAATTTGGCATGTCAACGAATACTTTTGTGAACTTCTACAGGTGTACAGTAGAACATTTTGAATGTTTGCATCACGGCCTGGTTCAGCAACTCAAATGCCCAGGAAGGAAGAAGATTGCAAAAAGTAGTGAACAGTGCCCAGTCCAGCATGGGTACTGACCCACTCCACCATCGAAGGGATCTACAGGAGGCACTGCCTCAAAAAGGCAGCCAGCATCATCAGGGACCCACACCTCCCTGGCCACGCTCTCGTTTCACTCCTGCCATCGGAAGAAGGTACAGGAGCCTGAAAGCAGTAACATCCAGGTTCGGGAGTAGCTTCATCAGGCTATTAAACACAACAACCACCAGCAGAACCCTGAAGAGTTCAGCCAATATACCTGCAGTGCAACAAATCAACAACTCTTCCTCAGACAAATAACGTCTTCAACCAATCTCAAAAGCATTCTCAAAGGTGATGCCAGAGAGTGGTGTCATTTTACGAGGAGCTCCTCTTAAAGGAGTTGAGACAGAGTTTTATGATTGCTTCTCCTTTGCCTAAAGCTCCATCAGGCGAGAATGAAATGCTCGGAGGAGAAAGAGGTGCAGCACACACACAGGCCTTGAACCTGGTGAGACTCAGGAGCAGCCCGGCCAGGACCCACCCCACAGAGCCCAGTCCCTCCACGCACTAGAGTCTCCCAACCCCTGCAGAGTGGTTACTAAGATGGCTGATCCGTGGGCGGTGGCTGCTGGTACGCAAGTCGGGGCCTGATCAACGCCGGCTGGGTCGCCTGGGCGAGGGTGTCTGATGCTGTGAGACCCGAAACACCCGATGCCCCCCAGGTCACATCACTGAGAATGCATCCCAGTGCATCTAGAAGATGTGTTTTTCACACTATCCATCCATTCCAATGCTGAGAAAGCCATTAGTTCCTGTGCTGAAAGTTCCATTCGTTATCTGAATTTCAAAAGATCTTGCGAAACTAGCGATCTTTATGAGACCCCATGCTGCAAGAAAATGTGGTGGTCAGTGGGGGTTGTAGCTGCATGCAGGCAGACACCCCCCCCCCCCCCCCCCTTCCCAGCCTACTTGTAGCCAACCATCAATCAATCACTCGAGAACAAGCTTGACGAGCACGGAGCAAGGTGCTATTTGAAAGGGAGATAGCATAGCTGACTGCTCTTTCACCTAAGCTGCTGCAGAACCTGAGTGTTTCTCTGTTTAACTGTACGTAATCCTTCGGCAATGTGAAGGGTGGCAGCATCAGCATTTTGGTCAAAGCTTCGTTGTGTACTGATGTGACAGTTTTAGCTCATTTCTGCACCCCTGACCTGGAAAACATGGTTACAAATGACCATCCCTTTTATCCATAGGGAGGGATGAGAGCAGAAGCCTCCACGTGGGGCATTCCGGGCAATGTTGACGACAGAAACTGTCCCACAGTGACTGACTGAAGTAGCCAATTCTGCAACCACCGACCGTCACCCGTCACTGACCGACCCGACGTGATATCGGTCACGAGGGAGTATATCCATAGGGAATAGCCTCCATCAGCTTATCTGTGTTGTACATAGCACTTCAAGCCAATGTCAAATTGGCACTGGGTGAATTAGACTTGGTCGTCAACTCCCTTGAGGCAGCAACTCTCCTAAAGCCCTGTTCATCAGCGCAGGCAATTTTAGGCAAGCTAACTTCAGGAACATATTCTTCAAATACTATCAATGTGTCTCCCTCCTGCCCTACACACTTGATCACTGTTGTACAACCATCTATCCTTTGTCCCCATTTTAGCTAGTCTGATTATCAAGTCCAGTCAAGTCACTTTTATTTCTATAGCACATTTAAAAAAACAACTCTCGTTGGCCAAAGTGCTTTACATTGGTGGACGTACTAACATTACACAACATTGGTTCATAGATTAAATACAAACATCACTACATACATATAGCCCTTGCTCAGAGGACGTCAAGGAAGGCTTGGGAGTAGAGATGAGTTTTAAGTCTCGACTTAAAGGAGTCGATGGAGGGGGCAGTTCTGATGGGAAAGGGGATGCTGTTCCACAGTCTAGGAGCTGCAACCGCAAAGGCACGGTCGCCCCTGAGCTTATGCCTAGACCGCGGGATGGTCTGTAACCCCAAGTCGGCCGATCTGAGGGACCTGGAGGTGGTGTGGTGGATAAGCAGACTTTTAATGTAACATAGAAACATAGAAATTAGGTGCAGGAGTAGGCCATTCGGCCCTTCGAGCCTGCACCGCCATTCAATATGATCATGGCTGATCATCCAACTCAGTATCCCGTACCTGCCTTCTCTCCATACCCTCTGATCCCCTTAGCCACAAGGGCCACATCTAACTCCCTCTTAAATATAGCCAATTAACTGGCCTTGACTACCCTCTGTGGCAGAGAGTTCCAGAGATTCACCACTCTCTGTGTGAAAAAAGTTCTTCTCATCTCGGTTTTAAAGGATTTCCCCCTTATCCTTAAGCTGTGCCCCTTGTCCTGGACTTCCCCAACATCGGGAACAATCTTCCTGCATCTAGCCTGTCCAACCCCTTAAGAATTTTGTAAGTTTCTATAAGATCCCCTCTCAATCTCCTAAATTCTAGAGAGTATAAACCAAGTATATCCAGTCTTTCTTCATAAGACAGTCCTGACATCCCAGGAATCTGGTGAACCTTCTCTGCACTCCCTCTATGGTAATGTAGGTGGGGGCAAGCCCATTGAGGGCTTTGTAGACATATGTTGATTATATGTCAGTGCTGCCCATGCCGGCTTAGTTTACAGAGACTGAGAAGCCAGGCATTACTGAAAGGAGTAATACAGCAAGTGGTCTGAAGAAGTCAAAGGTTTACATTAGGACTGCCTTAGTTGGTGGACTGGGACATGTACAAAGCCAGTTCATCCAGCCTGAATAAGTAGGCCTCAGTTGTCACTGGTTTCATCAAGAAATGCAATGACAATCGCCTTCCGACAAAGTTAATTAGGATATACACAAAAAGCTGGAGCAACTCAGCGGGTCAGGCAGCATCTCTGGAGAAAAGGAATAGGCGACATTTTGGGCCAAGACCCATCTCGACCCGAAACGTCACCTATTCCTTCTCTCCACAGATGCTGTCTGGCCCGCTGAGTTACTCCAGCTTTATTGTGTCTATCTTCGGTCTAAACCAGCATCTGGAGTTCCTTCCTACACCATGAGAATTAGGATCTATCCTAATCCTACACCTTGGAAGAACAGGGAGATTACTACATTAAAGTCTATCCTATGGCTCTTCACTGGGCCATTTATAATCTCATGCGTGGTACCAGGGGAGCCAAAGAAGGCTTCCTGGACAACGGAGGATTCTATTCAATCAAGTGGATACTGTGGTAGGGCATGAAACCCATGACCAGCTACAGACCAAAATCAGGGGAAATCTTTGGCAATGTACATCACCAGAGATGATAACGTTCACACCCCTTCAAACAAAAAGTTGTACAAGTCTGTCCCCCCCCCCCCCCCCCCCCCCCCCCCCCCCCCCCTCCCCCTTCAGAGCCACTGGTAATATAGTATCAGAAAAAATATATCAGGAATGATTCATTGAATAAATGTCCAGATTAGCAGAAGGCAGACGTACCTGCCAAGTCTATTATTATTTCAGCTGGGTAATCTTAGTAAAAACTTTAGAAATGACTCAGTTTGGCAATGATCCTTTGGTCTTCTGATAAATCATATCCTTTGCGGGATGAATTGCAAAAAGTATATGCAATGTAAGAAAAAGATCAGATTTTTATTGTTATTTGCCCATCTTTAATTGATCTCTTTGTAAGTTGCTGGACAGTTTCAGAGGATGGTTATCAAACAATCACCTTAGTGGATCTGGCATCACATACAGATCAGACCGTATAAGAATAACACAATTCTTTCCCTGAAGGGTGTTAGTGAATTAGATAAGTTTTTATAGCAAATCAATAAGTTCATTGTCCCTGCACTACAGATAGAAGCTTTTTATTTGAATTTAAATTGCCCAGTTCCTGCAATAAGATGTGTACTCATGTTCCCAGATCAATGGTCCAAGGCTTTGGAAACTTTTGAGGTAGCCTCTGTGGTTGATTGTGGTTGACCCATGAAGTTAATTAAAGAAAATCAAAATAGGGGTAGAAGTGTATTGGAAGGAATATAGTGGAGTCATGCATTGTGGTAGTAGGAATAAAGACATAAACTATTTTCTAAATGGGGCGAGAATCCAGAAATTAAAGGTGCTAAGGGACTTGAGAGTGCTGGTGCAGGATTGCCGAAAAGTTAATTTGCAAGTCGAATGGGTAGTAGAGTAGGCAAACACAATGCTAGCATTTATTTCAAGTGGGCTAAAATACAAAAACAGGGATGTAATGTTGGGGTCTATGAGACACTGGTCAGGCTGCATTTGGAGTATTGAGAGCAATTCTGGGCACCAGATCTGAGAAAGGATATGCTGGCCCTGGAAAGGGTCCAGAGGAGGTCTACAAAAATGATTCTAGGAATGAGTGGGATAACATATGATGAGCGTTTGACGGCATTGGGCCTGTACTTGTTGGCATTTAGAAGGATGAGGGGGTACCTGATTGAAACGTACCGATTAGTGAAAGGCTTGGATAGAGTGGATGTGGAGAGGATGTTTCCACTAGTGGGAGAGTCTAGGACTAAGGTCATAGCCTCAGAATTAAAGGACGTTCCTTTAGGAATGAGATGAGGAGGAATTTCTTTAGTCAGAGGGTAGTGGATCTGTGGAATTCTTTGCCACAAAAGGCTGTGGAGGCCAACCCTAATGGATATTTTTAAGGCAGAAATAGATAGATCTTTATTAGTACGGGTGTCAGGGGTTATGGGGAGATGGCAGGAGAATGGAGTTAGGAGGGAGAGATAGATCAGCCAGGATTGAATGGCAGAGTTGGCTTGATGGGCTGGATGGCCTAATTCTGCCCCTATCACCCATGACCTTATAGGTGTTGCTGGTTGATAAAGAACATTGATATATATACTTGAGAGGAGAATTATAAGCGTAATATATGACTCGGAGCAAGATACAGAAACTATTTTGAATCAGTCTCTGACTCATAAGCTGATTGTTCATATTGGAGTCATAGTGACACAACGTGGAACAGGCCCTTTGGCCCAACTTGCCCACAACAGCCAACATGTCCCACCAACACTAATCACACCTGCCTGCGTTTGGCCCATATCCCTCTAAACCTGTCTTATCCATGTAAATGTTTCTTAAACATTGCAACACGAGATATTGGCAACACAAGAATTCTATCAAGATCATCTAATGTATACTTTCTACCTATGCAATAAAAAACACACAATCCATATTAAAATATATATGTATATGTAATCTGCAATGCTGATTACCATGTATTTCCCGTATGTTATATTTATAATCATAATAATAATAAAAATAAACTTTATTACAGACCCGAGGTCCAGACAAGGGGCAACATTACATAAAAATGCATTACATATTAAAAAATATCATATAGTACATATACAATCTTAGTATATCACTTATAAAAGCATCATAAATTATATTTAAAAAAACACAATAAGTTAAAAATCCAGATGAAAAGAATGATCAATGTCCTACAACGAGACCACGATACCAGTGTCTCCGCAGCTGGGATTCGTAGCGTGTAGAGCTAAACCTTACGTTTGACAAGGCCACAATAATTACATTTTTAGAGTCATTTATCCTGCAAATGAATTTATACATGCGATTTCTTAGGATATAATTAAGCATTTTAATGAAATAATTAATAATGATAGTGCCATATGACCAGAACATTCAGGACAAAATGTGACCCATTACAATCACTATTTTGAAAGAAGCCATCAATTTGCAATGAAAAGATGTACAGTATGTACCATGAGTTATGATTCTTTACAGATTGCTGTACGATTTACACTGTTAACGTTGTCTAAACCATGGTAGCTGCCTTTTCATTTAAAGGCACTCCACTGGAGGTTATTGCATTCATGAAGTTGCTGGAAAAAGAATGGATGACAAACAAGACAATTTGATCCTTCTCAAATGTTCTGTGACCTTTAACATAATTGACCTTATCATCATCATCTTCCTGTGGAATTATTCTCCACAACCAAAGTAGTTCAAAGAATGAGGAAAGGTGTAGAGTCATTGTCACAAAGGCATAAAGCATTGGAACAGGCCCTTCAGCCCAACTTGCCCATAACCACCCAATTACCCTAGTCCCACCTGCCTGCATTTTGCCCATATCTCTAAACATTTCCTATCCATGTACCTGTAAAAATGTATTTTAAATGTTGTTATGGTACCTGCCTCAACTGCCCCCTCAGGCAGATTATTCCAAATACTCTCCACCCTCTGTGTGAAAAGGTTGCCCCTCAGGTTGCTATTAAATCTTTCCCATCTCACTTTAAACCTAAGTCCTCTGGTAATTGATTCCCCTACTCTGTGTCAATACTGTGTGCATTCCCCCTTTCCCCATCATGATCTTAGACACCTCTGTAAGATCACCCCTCAGCCTCGTGTGTTCCAAGCCTGCCTGACCTCTCCCTATAGCTCAGGCCCTCAAGTCTTGGCAACACCCTTGTAAATCTCTGCACTCTTTCTAGCTTAATATATTCTCCTTGTAGCAGGGTGGCCAAAACAGACAATCTTGAGTCAAGATGGCAGACTGCAGGAGTGGGGCGCCGTTGTGTATGGCTGCTTTGCCTGCAGTCCGTCCTTTCACCCTTTTTTATTTTTAGTTTTAGTCCTGTTAAAAACAAAATGTTAGTTGGAGGTGTTTTATGTGGTGGGTGGGGGGAGGGGAAGGGGGAAACTTTATTTCCTAGTCCCTACCTGGTCGGAGAGGCGGCTTCCCTCCGAGCTGCTTCTTTGCCACTTCCTCGCGGCCTACCATCGGACTGGAGCGGCGTTTCCTGTCGGGATCGGCTGGAACCCCAGCGTTGGCGGCGGCACAGCGCTGTGACACCATCACGGAGCGGGCGATGCCCTACCCGGGTCGTCGTGCAGTAAGCTCCGGAGTGCTGTGACCGCCGACTCCCAACATCCGAGGAGCTGTGGCTGCGGGCGTGCAGCCACGGGCGGCGCTGGATTTGAAACACCGCGGGATCCGAGATCGCCAGAGTCGAAGCTCCAACCAGCGCAGCCTGAGGACTTCGGGAGCCGCGGTCTCCGGGGAGGAAGCGGCCGCTCCAGACATTTCCAACCGCCGAAGAGTGTTCACCCGACACCGGAGTTCCGTCTTCCCGGCAAGAGGGCCTGAAAACATCAGACTGGCTGCGGAGGCCACAAATAGGCCCCAACCTCGGGAGATCATAGAGGAAGAGGACTTAAAGTTTCTGATTCCTTTCCCCACAGTGGAAAATGTTGATTCTGTTGTGGGGGGACGTTCATGTTGAATTCTATAATGTGTTTTTTTTTTCTTCTATGGATGTACGGAAAATTAATTATTTCTTCTATGTAATTTCTTCTATGGTTTCAACGCGAGTTGAGTTAAACGTGCTATATAAAAATGTACTGTACACAATACTCCAAAAATGTGGCCGCACCTACGTCTTGTATAACTGTAAATAACATCTCAACTTCTATACTGATTTAGTCATAACCTGACTAATGAAGGCCAATGTACCTTGACCTCTTGACCTCCCTATCTACTTGTGCCGCCACTTTCAAGGAATGATATACCTGCACCACTAGAGCCCTTTGCTCTACAACACTCCCCAAAGTCCTGCCATTCACTGCAAAGGTCCGGCACTGGTGTAACTTCCCAAACTGCAACACCTTGCAGTTCCCCGTACCAAATTCCATTAACCAGTCTTCAGTTCACATGCCCAGCTGATCAAGATCCTGCTGTGATTTTTGATAACCATCTTCACTATTACGATACCACTCGCTTTAGTGTCCTCTCCTCTACTCCCTCTTCACCCATGACTGCGTTCCTTTGTATGGCTCCAACACCATCATAAAATTTGTTGATGACACCACGGTGGTAGGACTGATCAGTGACAACGACGAGTCAGCCTACAGGGAGGAGTCCAGCACCTGGCAGCCTGGTGTGCCAATAACAACCTCGTCCTCAACTCGAAGAAGACGAAGGAAATCATCGTAGACTTCAGAAAGACCAGAGGTGGCAGACATACCCCCATCCACATAAATGGGACTGAGGTGGAGCGCGTCTCCAACTATAAATTCCTCGGGGTACACATCTCAGAGGATCTGTCCTGGTCCCTCAACACCACCAAACTGATCAAAAAGGCGCAGCAGCGCCTTTACTTCCTGAGATGGCTTAAGAAAGCTCACTTGTCCCCCCCAGACCCTGACCAACTTCTACCGCTGTACCATCAAAAGCATCCTGACCACCTGCTTCACGATATGGTACAGCAGCTGCACCACAGCTGACAGGAAGGCACTACAACGGGTGGTGAAAACCGCTCAGCATATCATCGGTGCCCCGCTCCCTGCCATGGATGCCCTCCACCGCACACGGTGTCTGAGACGGGCTGGCAAAACCCCTCACACCCCAACCATGGACTATTTGCCCTCCTCCCATCAGGGAGGCGGCACAGGAGCCTCAGGTCTCGCACCAGCAGGCTGAGGAACAGCTTCTTACAAAACACCATTACCCTGCTGAACTCACAGGCCCGACGCTAGCTATCTTTTTATACCCTTTTATCTGTATATATTTATTTGCCTTTGTACTAGATTAATTTACCCACATTGTACATATTGTTTTAACCAGTATTTTTACTACTTTGCACTCTGATTAGATGCTAAACTGCATTTTGTTGTACCTGTACTCGTATTTGTGCAATGACAATGAAGTTGAATCTAATCTAATCGATTCTACTCTAATATGGAAACTTATTAATCATGCCGTACGTTTACAGTACATTTGTGGGCAAAAATCTTGGATTATTTAGTTCTTTACTACAATAAGCAACACTGATTTTGACAGTTGAAGAACAATTTTCAATTCGCAGATTGATAAAACTGGCCATGGCCAACATATTTAAGACAAACATTTCACCTCAGAATCCAGTGGTCTAGGCCCACAATGACAAGGTAACTGTCAGATACTCGCCTGGATCCGAATGTTATAAACACACTTCAAGGACGCTGAACATAAACGCTTTTGTTTAACCGTCCGCCATTCCTTTACCTCTCAGCAACATGTGTCCTCTGACATTTCTGTCCCATGGTAACCTGTGATACATTTACATACAACGTCAGTTACCATAACATCCATCCCTTATAAAACAAAAAGTATATCCACATCATCAAACAGAAAACTGAACATTCCAACACTATTTAGGATATAACATTCGTTAAGCATAGAAACATAGAAAATTGGTGCAGGAGTAGGCCATTTGGCCCTTCCATCCAGCACCGCCTTTCATCGTGATCATGGCTGATCATCCACAATCAGTACCCCGTTTCAGCTTTTTCCCCATATCCCTTGATTTTGCTAGCCCTAAGAGCTATATCTAACTCTCTTGAAAACATCCAATGAATTGGCCTCCACTGCCTTCTGCAGCAGAGAATTCCACAGATTCACAAATCAGGGTGAAACGTTTTTCCTCATCTCATTCCTAAATGGCCTACCGCTTTTATTCTTAGACTGTAACCCCTGGTTCTTGACTCCCCCAACATCGGGAACATTTTTCCTGCAACGAGCTTGTCCAATCCCTTAAGAATTTTATACGTTTCTATAAGATCCACTCTCATCCTTCTAAATTCCAGTGAATATAAGCCTAGTCAATCCATTCTTTCATCATATGTCAGTCCCCCATCCCGGGAATTAACCTGGTGAACCTACGCTGCACTCCCTCAATAACAAATTGTCCTTTCTCAAATTAGACCAAAACTTCACACAATACCTCAGGTGCGGTCTCACCAGGGCCCTGTACAACTGCAGTAGGACTTCCTTGCTCCTAAACGCAAATCCCCTCGCAATGAAGGCCAACATGCCATTAGCTTTCTTCACTGCCTGCTGTGCCTGCATGCTTACTTTCAGTAACTGATGTTCAAGGTCGCCCAGGTCTCGTTGCACCTCCCCTTTTCAAAATCCGACACCATTCAGATAATAATCTGCCTACTTGTTCTTGCCACCAAAGTGGATAACCTCACATTTATCCACATTATACTGCATCTGCCATACATCTGCCCACTCACCTAATCTATCCAAGTCACCCTGCATCCTCATAGCATCCTCCTCGCAGCTCACACTGCTACCCAGCTTTGTATCATCCACAAACTTTGAGATGTTACGATTTTCTTTTGTCTAAATCGTTACTATATATTGTAAATAACTGGGGTCCCAGCACCAAGCCTTGCGGCACCCCACATTACATTGATAACGCATCATTTCCACTTCTCGATACATCTCATAGTCCTTGTATCTCTTGGGTGGTCTTCTCTGATGTTTTGGCCTGGCCACTACCTCTATTTGCACTGGTACTGGATTCTGATCTGGCATGTCCTGTTCCACCAGTTCATCATCTCGATTCTGGTTCCACAGAGTCTCCACCTCAGACTTGTGCATTCTTGGCTCCTCAATTTGGTAGTTTTGAGTCTGATCTTCTACAGTCTCAACCAGTTTGCAGTGTCCCTGGACATCACAACGGAGGTACATTTTCACATACGATGTGTTTCTATCATATTTTACTCTTTCTGGCGATTGGGCCATCACCATATTCCCTTGTTTAAGAAGGAACTACAGATGCTGGAAAATAGAAGGTAGACCAAAGTGCTGGAGAAACTCAGCAGGTGCGGCAGCATCTATGGAGTGAAGGAAATAGCCAACGTTTCGGGCCTTCTTCAGACTCAGACACTTCTTCAGACTTCTGAAGAAGGGTTTCAGCCCAAAACATTGCCTATTTCCTTCGCTCCGTAGATGCTGCTGCACCTGCTCCAGCACTTTTGTGTACCATATTCCCTTGTCTGGATACCACGGTGTATGGTTGTGGAAAGAATGGTGTGTCCATTTTGCTTGGACTTTTTCTCCTCACTAGCACCTCATCTCCTGGTATCACATCTGTTGGTTTGCCACCTCGTCTCCTGTCTGCATAGAGCTATGATGCCCCTTTCTTTTCTGCATCATGATCTTTCACTTCTTGATCATTTACCATGTCTCTAATCCATGGTCCACATATTCCTTCCAAACACCAATTCTGTCAGACCTTTGTGGTGTGTGGTGTTGCTCTATATGCAGCTACATATGATAAGAGAACCTCCTTCCAATCTCTGCCTTCTGCTTGGAAATGCTCCCATCCTCCTTGCCAATGTCAGATCCTCGCCTGGACCTGAATGTAATAAACGCACTTCAAGGACATTGAACATAAACGCTTTCGTTTATTCGTCCTCCACTCCTTTACCTCCTGACAACATGTGTCCTCTAAACCTTTCTGACTCATAGTAACACGCCATACATTTAAAAACAACATCACAGTTATATCAGTAAAGATAGCATGGCCTAGATAACGAATTAGAACTGGTTCATTATTGTCACGTGTATACCATGATAAGCTTTGTTTCTGTGCCACCAGCTAAATCATACTATACATGAGTGCAATCAATCCATACACAGGTTAAAGAGGTAGTGCAAATAAACAAATACCAGAGTGTACAATATATCGTGTAGCAGCATTATACGGAAAAAGTGCAAGGTCTAAACATGAGGTAGGTTGGAAGAACGGGTCATCGACCTAACTTGGGGGAGGTCCATTCAGTAGTCTGATAACAATGGGAAGGGGTCAATTCCATGCCACACCAATGCACAATGAGAATAAAGAGGAGATACAGTATGAACATCACAACTGTAGTCAGACAATGAGTCACTAGGATGAAATCCTTGCAACTACGGCTATGTTTAACTAAATAAACTACATTCATCTTAGGCTGATCTCAGGAATGATTGTGCACAGCAGCTATCAACGTAGTTAGTGACCTGTGAATAGATTAGTTTAGGTGATTTGTAACCGACAACACTTAACTGAATGAAGAAATGTGATTATTTCATCTTATTCATCTCATCTTCTCTAAGGAACCAAAACGTTAGGAAGACTCAGTTCCTAAGTTCCAGATAAACTCCAATGTCTCTGCACCACTTCATTCCGTTCCTGTCTATCCAGCCATACAAGAAAATCAAAGCAATGGCTACCCATTCTGGTGCCATGTGATTGCAGCCTACACTGCCACAAATCTGGGTGCGATCCTGTGTGGAGTTTGCATGTTCACCCTGTGACCTTGTGGGTTTTCTCCAGGTGATCTGGTTTCCTTCCACATCCCCAAAGATGGGCAGGTTTGTAAGTTAATTGGCCCCTGTAAATGGCCCCCAGACTGTAGGGAATGGGTGCCAAAGTGAGATAATGTAGAACTAGCGTATACGATGAATAGTCACCGTGGACATAGTGTGCCGAAGGGCCTGTTTCCATCTTTTAATCAATCAATTCAATCAGTCATGCAGTCAACCTCTGGCCGAGGGGGACATTCTTTTTCTTGTTGCTACTCTTCCTGTTGTATCTTGGCAACATTATCCAGAAATACAACATCACCTTCTGCAAGCAGGATGCGATCAACCATCCTTATTTTTCCATTCCATTGCCCAACAATTCCACTAACTTTAGTGGACTGTTTGTGCAATATTCAATAATGAAATAATTACATTGGATCAGTACTTCCTTTGTGTAGAAGTCAATGCTTGAGAATGTTCTGACACGTTCACTGTTCTCTGTGGTAGTTATTTGGCTTCAAATTGGCATCCAGTATTTGAAACTAATTTGAACAAAAATAGTTTGATTAAGTGGGCTACCTCCCTTGTGATATTGTTTCATGTGCGTGTTGAAATGGAGAAGTATTTTATTTATTATCCAAGTTCGTTAGCTCTAGTGCTCAAGTGTTATAAATTTCAATGGAGAATTTTACCTGAGAAGATAGTTACTTTGGTTTATGCAAAATTAACAGTGCACAATGGAAAAGTCCACATTCCTAGGTCTCTGACTTCTTAGCCATTAATAACAAGATTTCAAATATCATGGGAAAGAGATGTCAATAAGCATAGAAATTGGAAGTTCCGGAAAATTATCTCAAGACTTCAGGGCTCTGCTCGAGTGGAAGGAACCTTTCTCAGCATTTATGAATATGGCTGCAGATTATGCTTTACCATAAAGGCACTTCTGCTCAATTTTAGTTCTGCTTTCACACTTTCAGTTCCTGAGTTGACATGTGAAACTGGATTTTCCCTCAAATGCTAATCTTACAGCAGTTGGACTTCTGCCCATTCTTGTCCCTGTCATTCACCTCCTCTCCTTGGCATGGATATAATTAGATATTACTTGCTTTTGGAGTGGAAGTCTGTTTCTTTGGTTTACAAAGAGGGAGATAAATATAGTTTAAAATACCAGCAGAGTAAAGGGCCACAAGCTTTTTGGGAAAATCTTCACCTACAAGAATCAGAAGATTTTAAAAATGACCAAAATGAACAATCGTCTGGATGAAGATGATTCAGCTTTATAAATAACATTCTGTTTTGCTGATACATGTTTCCGTGTCCTACTTGCTGCAGTGAGGACTGAGCGTGAGAGTGAAGACAAGAAAACAGGATGTCACATCTATATATTGAGTGTAAATTTAGCAATTGTTCAATAATTCCATTATGCTTTTCATTCATTGGTATAGGCAGTAATAGATATAACAATCAAATATCTATCTACCTCTCTATCTATCTCTAAAACTCTGATCTTGTTATCTTCCAGATTGCGTGTTTTTTCTATTTGCGCAAAAACAGTACCCGATAGCGCAACGATTTTTCGCCAGCTCGCTCGCCGTTCTCCTGTGCTGCGAGTGCAAAAAGTTTTGTTCCGATCGGTGGTATATTGTGAAAGTTAGCGAGGTTTAAAAATCTTTAAAAAATCTTAAATCTCTTCTGCCAGTCAACGGCGCGCGGATTGGTCTCTTCTCCAGTCACTACTCGGGGACGGTCCACCCCTTCCTGCGTCAGCGCGTCTTTACTGGAGCTGAGGATGGCCGGCGGAGGTTTCCAATTGGACACAATTTTCAGAGGGACCGGAAGCGGCACGGAGTCGGAGATGTCACCAAACGGAAAGCGGAGAATCTGACACCAGCGGAGGATAACCAGCGACCGGCGGCCGTTGTGAATCCTCATTGCACCACCAGCTCCAGCCCAGCCCAGGGGAGGGGAGGGGTGTGCAGGGGAGGTGTGGGGGAGGGGGTGTGTGGGGCGAGGGACTCCACTCAGCGACCACGAAACGTGGCACCACACAGCACCTCCCGGCTCCACTCAACGGCTTCCCTGACTCCACTCTTGTGGACTGAATCAGCACAGCTTGTGGACTCAGCCCTGCCTCCAGGGCTTTATTCTCCAGCGGTTGCCAGAAGGGGCTTTACCTTCATGGTGGGATGACAGGCGAGAAGACCAATCTGCTGATCTCACGCTTCTTTAAACCTTCATAACTTTAGTAATCTTCCAACGATCGGAACAAAACTTGGTACGCTTGGAGCAGATGAGAACGGTGAGCAAGGTGGTGAAAAATTCTAGCGATACAGGGTACTGTTTTTGCGCAATTTAAAAAAAAAAGCAAACCGGAAGAGGACAAGATGAGAGTTTTAGTAATAGTATAGATAGATAGATATAGATAGCCATTAGGCCTGCTCAAATAGAATAAAGACAACATTTGATTTTTTTAAATGGCTTCTTACACAACTTGTATGTATTGGGCCACCTCACGTTTGAATTGATTGAACTGTGTCATAGTGTCATACAGCATGGAAACAGGCCCTTTGGCCCAACTTGCACGTGCCAACCAAGATGCCTCATCTACGCTAGTCCCACATTGGCCCATATCCCTCTAAACCTTTCTTATCCTTGTACCTGTCCAAATGTCTATTAAATGTTGTTATGTCTTTAAATGTCTGTTAAACCTGCCTCAACTACCTCCTCGTCCTAAATGAGAGATAAATATAGTTTAATATACCACCTGACTAAAGGGCCACAAGCTTTTTGAAAAATTCTTCAACTACCATACAAGATCTCAGAAGACTTTAAAAGTGACCAAAATGAACCATCGCCTGGAGGAAGAAGTCTGATTCAGCTTAACAAATAATATTTTGGTTTTGCTGATACATGTTTCAGTGTCCTACTCACTGCAATGAGGACTGAATGGGTGAAACTACTGAAGCCGAGAAACAGCTCACACAGCTCGTTCCATATACCCTCCATCCTCTGTGTGAAAACCTTGCCCCTCAGGCTCTAATTAAATCTATCTCCTCTTACCTAAACCCATGTCCTCTGGTTCTTGATTCTCCTACTCTAGGTAAAAGATTCTGTGCATTCACCCCATCTATTCCCCCATGATTTTATCACCCCTCAGCTTCCCGCATTCCAAAGAACAAAGTCCTATCCTGCCCAATCTCTTCCTTTAGCTCAGGCTCTCAAGCACTGGCAACAACCACGTAAATCTTCACTGCACTCTTTCCAGATTAATGACATCCGTCCCATAGCAGGGTGACAAAAACTCCCAGTCACACTGGAGGCCTGGTCCCCCAACGCAACCCATTCCCCAACGCAATGTTCCACCACTCACCTACAGCCCTTAACTGTGCACACGGCTTATTTCCACTCATCCCCCAGTACTCCCTCCCCCTCCTCTTCATGTCTGGGAGGGGAGTAGTTGTGTGGGCGGAGGCGTGTAGGAGGGGGAAAGGGTGGTGTGGGGGGAGGGGCTGAGGGGTGTGTGTGTGGTGATGGAAAGGGGGGGTAGTGGGGGGGGGGAGAGGTGTGGGGGCAGGGGGGAGGGTTGGGGGGGGGGGGGTTAGAGAGATGAGTGTGGGGGTGGGTGAGAGGGTGTGGGGAGAGAGCTCGGAGAAAAGACTGGGGCCATGGGGGACCAGAGGGCAAGGGGTTGGGAGTGCGATGTGGACTCACAGCGGGGCGCTGGTCACACAATACACAATACAATTTATTTGTCACTTGAACCTCATAGAGGCTCAAATGAAATGTTGTTTCTGCAGTCATACACACAAGAAAAAAAGACCCAAGACACACCACAATTTACACAGACATCCATCACAGCGCATCTCCTCCTCGCTGTGATGGAAGGCAAAAAAACATCTCTCCCCTGCACTCCCTATTCCCCCCCCGATGTCAGAGTCAAAGCCCCCGGCGGGCGATGGCAATTGTCCCGCGGCCATTAAAGCCGCGCCGGGTGATGCAAGGCCGCGCTCCGGGTCTTGTTGTTGGAGCCCCCAGCGGGCGCTAGCAAAGTCCCGCAGCCATTCCAAGCCGCGCCGGGCGGTGATGTAAGGCCCCGCTCCAGGCACTCCTCAACCCCGCGACTCGGGCTGGTGAAGTCGCCGTTGCGGAAGCCCCGAAAAGCGGTCTCCCAGCAGGGACCCGCGGGCTCCCGGTGTCACTGTCCACTGGACCTGCGGTAAGCCTCCGAATCCCCAGGGTCGGGTCTCAGCAGCGCTCCACCGACAACGGAGACCCATCAGGGAAAAGGTCGGGTTCTCCGTGCAGGGGAAAGATTTTAAAAGTTTCCCCCCTCCAACCACACACACATCAAAAAAAAATAAAAACTACATTAAAACGGGACAAAAAATAGCAAAAAGACAGACGGACTGCAGAGGCCGCTGCGACGTGACAGGGATAAGTGGTCGTTGGTCACATCATTGGTCGCTCTCCCCCGTCGGGATCAGAGTCTCCGCTTTCCGTTCGGCGATATCGGCGCCATCTCCGACTCCGCGCCGGCTGGGCTGGGCAGGGCAGTTACCGGTCCCTCCCTCAGAAAATTTGAGTCCAGCCATCCAGAGCCTCCCGCAACTGCAGTAAAGATGCGATGGCGCAGGAAGGGGCGGACCGTCCCGCTGAGCGACAGTAGAATGGACCAATCTGCGCGGCGCTGAATGGCCAGAGAGCAATTGCTCTGCGCTCGCACGGTTTTTAAGTTTTTAATCCTCGATAACTCTTACCAGCTTCCACTGATCGGAACGAAACTTGGTGCAATCGTAGCATATGAGAACGGTGAGTAAGCTGGAGAAAAATCGTAGCGCTATCCCGTTGTGCAATTAGAATGACCGCCAAACCGGAAGATAACAAGATCAGAGTTTTAGTTATGTATAGAAATAGAATAGATAGAAGATAGATAGATTTACTTGCACTCCTAGAAAGGTGTTGCTCAGAGAGAAGAAACTTCAAGCGGGTATTAGATATTGCTCAAGCAATGGAAACCAGTCACCGGATTTACACCAGCCAGAGGAAATCCAGAGCATTAACACATACATTTCTACTGCATCCTCAGAAAATAGTATCAAATGATATTCATCTTTAGTCTGCTTGAAAGCATTGCAAGCCTAAGGCAAACTGTTGCTGTGTGAACACTATTGAGCAGAATAAAAGCTGCCATGCACATTAATTTGTGGAAGAGATGGAATCCTAAATAGATTGTGTGGAATGTTCATGTCAGAAGTCTACTGAACCTTTCAATACACACAAAAGACAAGCGAATATCAATGAAAATTGGAGGTGTAGTAGTGGTGGGCAAGGTATCAGATGGTGCAGTGAAGCTCAAGGAACCATCTGCTTTTGATTTAACTACTTTGGGGAAAAATAAGGATATGATAAGTTAGAATGAGATATGTGGAAGTGACAAAAATGTCCTACTTCTTATTGTTTAAGGATAATGATTTAATTTCATGTGTCAGAACCCAAGACATAACAGGAATAATCAGAACCATGAAGAAACTATATCATAGACACAGAAAGCTGGAGTAACTCAGCGGGACAGGCAGCATTTCTGGAGAAGGAATGGATGACGTTTCGGGTCGAGACCCTTCTTCAGACCCGAAAAGTCACTCATTCCTTCTCTCCAAAGATGCTGCCTGTCCCGCTGAGTTACATAGAAACATAGAAATTAGGTGCAGGAGTAGGCCATTCGGCCCTTCGAGCCTGCACCGCCATTCAATATGATCATGGCTGATCATCCAACTCAGTATCCCGTACCTGCCTTCTCTCCATACCCTCTGATCCCTTAGCCACAAGGGCCACATCTAACTCACTCTTAAATATAGCCAATGAACTGGCCTCGACTACCCTCTGCGGCAGAGAGTTCCAGAGACTCACCACTCTCTGTGTGTGAAAAAAGTTCTTCTCATCTCGGTTTTAAAGGATTTCCCCCTTATCCTTAAGCTGTGACCCCTTGTCCTGGACTTCCCCAACATCGGGAGCAATCTTCCTGCATCTAGCCTGTCCAACCACTTAAGAATTTTGTAAGTTTCTATAAGATCCCCTCTCAATCGCCTAAATTCTAGAGAGTATAAACCAAGTCTATCCAGCTTTCTGGATCTATCCAGTCTATCCAAGTTACTCCAGCTTTTTGTGTCTACCTTCGGTTTAAACCAGCATCTGCAGTTAATTCCTACACAAGATCCATCAGTTGTAGAGAAAATTACCTCAAGGTGTTTTCTGATGAACTTACAAGCATTTGAAGTATGGAAACAAATGGTCCATTATTATGGTGCAGTAGGAGATAACAAGTCATACAGACAATCTTCTTCTTCTTGCACAGCCTAAAGTTGTTGGACAACTTGTTCTATTAGATCTTATTTGATTGTGCACGCTAGGTTGCCTGCATTCGTCGAATAACGTGAAGGTTGCAATCTCCCACCCCATACAGACAATGAAACTCAACAAGACGACAGTGAAACTAGTATGATAACTAGAGTGCGGGCAGGACAGAGATAGAGGGGATACAAGGGTTACTTGAAGTTAGAGAAATCAATATTCATACCACAGGGTTGTTAGCAGTTCAAGCTAAATATGAGGTGCTGTTCCTCCAATTTGCATTTCAAAATTAAAATGATATGTCTGTATGGTACATCATTTGCGAGGGAACAGATGGGTATACCCATTCATTTGCTCGTCTTTCATGGTGATAGAAGCCTCAATTTTGAAGACGGGTTCCGAATAAAAGCATCACCTGTGTATTTTCTCCAGAGATGCTGCCTGACCCATTGAGCTGCTCCAGCACTTTGTGTCTATCTTTGGTATAAACCAGCATCTGGAGTTCCTTCCTACACCACAAGTTGCAAGGTGCTGTCAGAGTATCCTGGCTGCGTCACTGCAGTTTTTAGATGGTAGACACTGCAGCCTACTGGGCTGCTTTGGTCTAGAATAGATTGGTGAATTTGAGATATTAGCACTGCACTCATGCAGGCAGTTGGAAGGTATTCAATGTACTTTGGTACACATGACAATAAACTAAACAACTAGTTAGTTCCCACATAATTAAAGAAACTATAGCCAACATACATACATTCTTAATGAGATGGCTTATTCAATGATCATGATATGCAATAAGTATTTTCTAATTGATTGATATGCAGGTTTAGTGTCAAATTTGCACTGCCAGTTATTTTTGCATAATTGTTACATTGAGCCACCTCTCCCATTGTCATTCATTAACCCCATGAGCAGCAAGCACCTCAGTAAACCTCTAGCCTACATCTCCCAAAGGGAAAGTTGATTGTCCCGATTGGTACTCAACATTGTGATGTGGAAGAAGCAACAATGGCTGACTGTGGGAGAGAGCAAGTCTTGCGCTTTCCAGGTGATACATTGAAGGTCTTGGAAGCAGGTGTGGGCATGGGGAGAGATGTATTCTATTATCCACATACCCCCGTAGCTGCTTAGAGTGCAGTGACAAGTAACAGAGCTCAAGTGGCACAGATGCATCAGAGCTGCAGCCACCCACGTTCAATCCTACCTTTCAGTGATTCCAGTATGGAGTTTTGACATTTGAATCTCGTGGGTTTCCTCCAGGTGCACTGGTTTTCTGCTACATCCAAAATACTAGTTTAATTGGCCGTTATAAATTGTCCTCAGTATGCAGGCAAACTGTAGTTTGTGGAGAAGAAAATTGCGATTAAAGCAAGATTAGTATAAATGGGTGCTTGAGATCAGCATGGAATTGGTGGGCAGTAGGGCCAGTTTTCATGCTGCGTAGCTCTATTGCTATTGTCACACCTACCCAAAATTGAAAATCCAATTTAATTAGTTGCCAACCTATCAGTATATGTTCGGTCAATAGAAAAGTAATGAAAGGTGTTATCAAAAGACCCCAAAGAAATCTCAATTGATCACATAAACTCACCCCTGCTAATATAGGATGTCACATTAGTGCAGCTGGTAGAGCTGTTGCCTCACAGTGTCAGAGAGCTGGATTCAATCTGGACATCGGGTGCCGTACGTGTGCAATCGCACATTATGTCTGTGACCGCATGGGTTTCCTTCTCTAGTTTCCTTTCCACAACCCACAACACGCGGGTTTGAGGGTTATTTGGCTCTATTGTGCAGGGTGTATTTCAAAACTGGGATAACATAGAACTAGTGTGAACTGATGATCAATGGTTGGCTTGTAAGCGGTGGGCCAAAGGGCCTGTTTCTGCTGTATCTTTTTAATCAATCAAAAACAAGCATATTCTACTGAAACCACAGGGCCAAAAATCTCATTACAACCTCAGGGAGAAAAAAAATCATAATTCCAGAGGTGGGGTTAGAGTGGCTAACCTGGCAATCAGGATACGTTTTGCACAGGTAAAATTAAAACATATTTTTTATCAGTTTTGTTGTGGAATCTTAAGAGCTCAGCAAGGTTAGCTACAATGTAATTTACTCCAAAATCAGAGCCGTATTTTGCTTTATTATTCATACAGGCACCACTGACAAGAGAAATGTTTATTATCTATTCAATTATCCTTACAACGGTAGTGATGAACCACTTTCTTCAACTGTCTCTTCTGTGCATCTAGCAACAGACAATAAATGCTGGCCTTGCTATCGGCAGTCATATTCTGAGAAACAAAATTAAAATAAGCAAAGAACAGCGTAGGAGCTCATTGAAATGTTTAAATAAAGCACAAACTAAAATTTATAAAGATTAATGCCAAATGTCTGGGAAATTAAAGGTAAGTATTTTTTAGGCATGTAAATTACCATATAACATTTATTTAAACGGCTTGAAAAATATTTCATTGATGTGTAGCTTTAAACCAGCCAACATATTTTCACTCCAACAAAAAAAAACTTACAATCCATCTTATTTTAATGTTCACTTCAATTTAAATTGTTAAATATAAATGTAAACAACCATCAATGAATGTTCATATATAATTTTATGATTCTTCATAGTGTGCATAGCCACTTGCATAGGTTCTCCCCAGATTTAGACCAGCAAATGTATCCTTAAAGGCTTTATTGTCATCATCTTTTTCTGTTTTCTCATTCTCTTCATCCTCCTCTTCATCATATTCCTCATCATCTTCACCATATTCTTCATCTTCATAAACTGTTGTTTCACCTCCACCAGATGCCAAATTTTTCCAGTAGGCATCATAGCCCGATTCACCACCATCATCCAGACCACTCTGTCTGCCAAACTTCATTGAACGAGCTAAAACACAAACAGTTTAGGATTAATGGTTTACAGTTTATTGAACAAAATATCCATCCAGCCTCAAAACATACAGGGCTTTTAATGTCATTTTGCAGAAGTCATTTTGATTTTAACTTAATTGTTGTTTTAAGATTGTAGATGGCACAGTCGTTACTGCAGATGCCTCACAGCTTCAGTGACCCAGAATTAAGCCTGACCTGGGGTGGCATCTGTATGGATATACACATTCTAACTTCTCCTGGGCTCCTTCAAGTTGCTCCCACTTCCCAAAGATGTGCTGACGAGTTAGTTACACTGCCCTCCATGTTTGGGGCAAAGACCCATCATTTATTTATTTGCCTCTGTACTTCCCATTTTGAGATTTGTAATAGAAAAAAAAATCACATGTGGTTAAAGTGCACATTGTCAGATTTTAATAAAGGCAATTTTTATACATTCTGGTTTCACCATGTAGAAAGCTCCAGCATGTTGTTTTTTGCTCAGATAGTTTTGTATGTCTCCGTTTAACTACAACTTGGTCTTAATCACAAGAAAACAGGATCAGCGATAGACCACTAGGCTACATTATCATTCAATAAGATATTTGCTGATCTAAGCTGGTCTCAACTTCTCTACTGCTTACCATTACCCTCAATTTCGCACACTTTCAAATATTTTGCTGTTGCCATCTTAAGTATTTCTGCACCACCATTTTGGGCAGAATATTCCCGAGATTCGTAACCCTCTGACCAAAGAAATTTCTGCGTATCTCAGTTACACAATAAGGAGCCTGTCATTTAAACCTGTTGTCTCATTGGAGAATTTCCAACCATTTTAAGTATCTCAATAAATAGCCCATTCAGCCCCCCTGAGAACTTAAATGTTTGTTTAATAAGGTCACTACTCATTCTGAACTTCAAGGGAAGTAGACCCGAACAGTTAGCCATTCAACCATCTTATCCCAGAAATTAACCCTGGGAATCTTCTTTGGACTGCCTGCAAAGCTACTGGTTGGTTTTTTTAGGCAAGGTGGACCACAACAATGCACAGTATTGCAACTGCCTCGTCAACATCCCGTACAACTGTGATGAAACAACCCTACTTTAAAACTCCAACCCCTTTACAATAAAGGCCAGCATTCTGTGTGCCTTCTTAACTACTACTTAGACTTTTGCTTAGATATACAGTGTGAAAAAATTATCTTTAGACCTTCCTACACACTATCGACAATGTGCAAAATTCAACTAACCTACAAACCCACACATCTTTGGGATGTGGGAGGAAACTGGACCACCTGGAGAAAACCCACGTGGTCACAGAGAGAACATGCAAACTCCACAGACAGCACCCATAGTTCGGAGCAAACCCGGGTCTCTGGCACTGTGCTCCCCTGACTTGTTTGCTAACTATGTGATTCATGTAGTAGGACATCTAGAGCCCTCTGAACTTCACTCATTTACAGTCTCTCTGCATTTAAATAATAACCCACATCGAGCCAGCACCGCCATTCAATACGATCATGGCTGATCATCCAAAATCAGCACCCCGTTCCTGCTTTTCCCCCCATATCCCTTGATTCCTTTAGCCCAAAGAGCTAAATCTAACTATCTCTTGAAAACATCCAATGAATTGGCGCTCAATGCCTTTGTGGCAGAGAATTCCACAAATTCACAACTCTGAGTGAAGACGTTTTTCCTCATCTCAGTCCTAAATGACCTACCCCTTATTCTTAAACTGTGACCCGTGGTTCTGGACTCCCCCAACATTGGGAATGCTTTTCCTGCATCAAGCCTGTCCAATCCTTTAAGAGTTTTATATGTTTCTATAACATTCCCTCTCATCTTTCTAAATTCCAATGAATACAAGCCCAGTCGACCCATTCTTTCATCATGTCAGTCCCGCCATCCCAGGAATTAACCTGGTGAACCTACACAGCACTCCCTCAAAAGCAATAATGTCCTTCCTCAAATTAGGAGACCAAAATTGCACACAATACTCCAGGTACGGTCTCACCAGGGCTCTGTACAACTGCAGTAGGACCTCCTTGCTCCTAAACTCAAATTCTCTCGCAATGAAGGCCAACTGGCTTTCTTCACTGCCTGCTGTACCTGCATGCTTACTTTCAGTGACTGATGTACAAGCACACCCAGGTCTCGTTGCACCTCCCCTTTGCCTAACCTTACACCATTCAGATTATAATCTGCCTTCCTGTTCTTGCCACCAAAGTGGATAACCTCACATTTATCCACATTATACTGCATCTGCCATGCTTCTGCCCACTCACCCAACCTATCCAAGTCACCCTGTAGCCTCATTGCATCCTCCTCGAAGCTCACACTGCCACCCAGCTTTGTGTCATCCGCAAACTTGGAGATGTCACATTTAATTCCCTCGTCTAAATAATTAATATACATTGTAAATAACTGGGGTCCCACTACCCCACTAGTCACTGCCTGCCATTCTGAAAAGGACCCGTTAATTCTTACTATTTGCTTCCTGTCTGCCAACCAGTTCTCTATCCATGTCAATACCCTACGCCCAATACCATGTGCTCTAATTTTGCACACACAATCTCTTGTGTGGGACATTGTCAAAGGCTTTTTGAAAGTCCACTTGCACCACTTCCACTGCTCTCACTTATCCATTCTACTTGTTACATCCTCAAAATATTCCAGAAGATTAGTCAAGCATGATTTCCCCTTCATAAATCCATGGGGACTTTTTCCGATCCTGTCACTGCTTTCCAAATGCGCTGCTATAACATCTTTAACAATCGACTGAAGCATCTTCCCCACTACCGATGTAAGGCTAACTGGTCTATAATTCCCCGTTTTCTTTCTCCCTCCTTTCTTAAAAAATGGGGTTACATTGGCTACCCTCCAGTCCCTAGGAACTGATCCAGAGTCGAGAGAACATTGGAAAATGATCACCAATGCATCCATGATTTCTATGGTCACCTCCTTGAGTACTCTGGGATGCAGACCATCAGGCCCTGGGGATTATCTGCCTTCAGTCCCAACAGTTTACCTAAAACCATTTCCTGACTAATGTGGATTCCTTTCAGTTCCTCTCTCCCACTAGATCCTCAGTCCCCTAGTATTTCTGGGAGATTGTGTCTTCCTTAGTGAAGATAAAACCAAAGTACTTGTTTAAGTGTTCTGCCATTTCATTGTTTCCCATTATAAATTCACCTGTCTCTGACTGTAAGGGACCACATTTGTCTTCACTAATCTTTTCCTTTTTTCATCCAACCACTCAGTATATCTACATTTCAGTGCAGAATCACAATGCCCTCATTACAACATGCCCTTCCATCCATGTCATGTAATTGCCAACATGCAAAACCCACACATTTTGTTCCCTCCTGCCTTTTTTGATATTATGCACCAGTTTTCTTTCAAAAACAATGTACTCCCTGCTTGTGAGCTTATAATCCTTGTCCTCCCTTCTTAACCACAGATAGCATTTCTTTTCTCTTTCCTCTTTCTAACTAGGAAAAAATCCTGTAAAGGTTTCGACCCACTGTTTCAATATTTGCCTCAGATCTGAACTGCATCTTAGCTTATTATTCCCAGTCCACTTAGACAACTCTGCCTTCATACCATTTCCATACTACTTGCTCCTTTTTGGAATCCTAAATCCCAATGCAACAACTGATTGGAAATGTGAAGGACTATTTGTTGAATTAGATAGCACCAGATCAGTTTCTAGTTCCACTTTTATACCTTAACTTACAAGGACTGTCCAGTTTGATTATTATTGGCTGATCAGGCCAGGTGAAATAATCAGTCTATGGCCTCAGTTGTCTGGCCTCTCATTCGGGGGAAATGTGGTTCAAAATATTTATTTTATATTGGGAACAAACGATGCACCTCAAAGTAATTAAGCATTCCCTCCAACCTCCAATAAGTTAGCTCTCTAGAAAGCTTCAAAGAGAGTGAGATTTGATTTTAAGTTGATGATTCAGGAACTACAACTCACCTTCTTTACACAGGAGCAATTTTACAAGTTATCAGATATCTTACATCTTCTAAATCTAAAATGCAGATTTTAATCTATCTTGCATCTATTTCAAACGTCTTAGACATTAAAAAAATCACTTTTTTTTTTCATTTTAAGCTTCATTTTAAAAATTTGGTTGAGATATTTTATTTTGAGCTGCTCGATAAAGATCTCTCACGGGGAAACATCCAAGAAATATAGTACAGGAGATAATATTCCAGTTGAGGACAAAGTTGAGAGAAGGTGTGGTCAAAAGCAGCTGCTTTTCATAAGGTGAGTGATAATGTAACGATATAGAAAGCAAAGGATGCAACAGCTGAAGGCACTGTCACTGATCGAACAAGAGAAACAAGCTACTATGCATGGTGGGGAAGAGACCTATAAAAACTAATGAATAGGAATGATGATTTTGTATTAACATATAGAAAACATGCCTGTGACATATGGTTCAGTATAAAGTTATATCCATGAAAATGTATTTTCGACGTAATGTTGAATAACGTAGACTTTGCAAAAAAAGACGCTCATTCAATCAATTCAATTGTACAATGGTCTTATTTTGCAGTAGTGAGCAATTGGTATACATGCATGGATAAGCCACTTCAAGTAATGATTGAACTTACTGGACATGCTTAAATCCTTTGTTTCCTGTGTTTCATGACCACATTTAGGACAAGGTGGCACTTTCCCCTTTTCTTGTTTGAAGACCTTGCTGCGAACATGATCACTGCAGTAACAGGCCTTCAGGAAAGAAGAGGGATAAAAAGAATAATCGTTGAGAAACAGAAGCTCCCGAGGAAATTGAAGCTTTAAATGTTTACAGGTTTACATTTCAATGGAAGTTATTTACAAAGCAGATGCTTCTGCTCTCAATTACAAATGTAATTGGCACATTTTGGCTTAAGTCTCAAAGGAGCAAAAAATTATTTAAAACTGATCCGTGTTACCTTACAACGTAGACAAGTATGTTGTCCTAGACGATTACAAGAGACGCCTGGTAGGAAATTAAGTTCTGATTAGTAAGGTAGAAATATAATTAATAAATCATAAACTGACTCAATAAATATTTTCTCGGACCACAAACTTAAACTCCCAACCATTCTTCTTTTGTTGGAGGATTATAATTATCCTGGCACAGGTGCATGGAAAGTCTTATGCGCATGACAACAAGTATTCCAATCTTGAATGAAATGTGTGAATCCTTGTATATTCCTTAATGCTGAGATGTTACAACAAAAATGCATCTTGAAATGGCTCTGGTTAAATGCAGCACATAGATAGTTGTAGTGCCTTCACTTTCCTTTTACCCTTTTCACATTCTCTCCACCACCCAATATCATTTTCCCCCTTGTAAGAACATCAATAGACCAGGAGAACAATTCTGAGACTAATTCCTCAACATTACAAACATTTTATTCTGTCTAGTTCCCATTCAGTCCTGAAATCATTTGGTTACTTTCAGGCCACTGATGAGATTTTCATTTAACATACATCTTGACTTACTGTACAAAAGATACTTTGTATTGCACCTGCCTCCAGTCGATCACCAATATAGAAACTTTAAAAATGAGACTAAATTTATTGTTGTCATTTTCGACAATGAGCATCAATATCAAAATGAATAGCTTCAGATAAACAAGAACTTACACTTATAAGTTTCAGAATCCAGAATTTGGCAACTGGCTTGATGCTCAAATTGATCATCTTCACAGAGGAAGTTGTTACAGAAGGAACACCGGAATATCCTTCCTCCTATAGTGCAAAGAGATGCAAATGATGATCCCACAAGTATAGAGGCAAGATCCAAGTGAAGAGGTAATCACAATTCTGAAATTAGTTTTAGTTTACTTTAGAGATGCAGCGTGAAAGCAGGCCCTTCGGCTCATCGAGTTACCGTCAACCAACGATCACTAGTTCTATCCTACACACTAGGGAGAATTTACAGAAGCTAATTAACCTACAAACCTGCATGTCTTTGGAATGCGAGAGGAAAGCACAGCACCTGAAGAAAGCCCACGCAGACACAGGGAAAATGTACAAACTCTGTACAGACAGCATCCGTAGTCAGGATCAAACCTGTATGGTAGCAACTCTACTGCTGTGCTACTGTGCCACCAGAAATGCATAAATTCTATTAGAGGTTTCCTCTGAAAGAGGAGCTAACAGCAATTAAACTTTACATCAGTGAGAAGCTGGCGTACAGAAAACAGAAAAAAAATCCAGGCTTGGCCCTAGAACACAAATTTTTTTTTAAAAGTTCACAGTTCACCAAAAATAAGTTCAAAATTCGCCCATTCGGCCCATTGAGTCTGCCCCGCCATTCGATCATGGCCAATTTATTTTTCCTTTATTCTCCTGCCTTCTCCCTGTAACATTTGACACGCTTACTAATCAAGATGCCACCGCTGTCTGTGGTGATGAATTCCACAGATTCACCACCCTCCGACTAAAGAAATTCCTCCTCATCTCCCCTCTGAAGGTTCGTCCTTTTATTCTGAAACTGTGCCCTCTGGTCCTAGGCTCTGCCACTACTGGAAACATCCTCTCCACATCCACTATCTTGGCCTTTCATTATTTGGTATGTTCCCCCCCCCCCCCTCCCCCCACCCCCATCTCAGCTATCTCCCATCTTTCTGAACTTCAGCAAGTACAGGTCCCGAGCCAAACGCTCAAATATAGCATCACAGGTTAAAAACCCAATCATATCATCAGCTTTCCATTCACTTAATTTGCCCTCAAAGTTTGAAAAGAAAGGATCAGGGTCAGAGCAGGCCATGGTCAGAGCAGGCCATGATGTCATGATATCTTCTACATCTGAAATTTGAAATCTCTTTACATATTGCATGAAATTAGGCCATTATTTTATTGCAATTGATTTAATGCAATTGGATGCCAGCCAGCAGTTTTGAGAGTAAATTGATGAGTGTTGACATACAGTTATCAGTTAATTGAAAAGAATTGTATTCAATATTGAAAATCAATTGGAATATGGCCACATGATAATCTACTTCATATAACACAATTCAGAAATAATTACATCAATTGGTTCAAATCAAAACACTTAATTGTACATTAATCTGGCAGACTTTATAAAAGGAAAAATAAAATCTTACGACTCCACTGCATGTTGCAGTATACAGGACGCTGCCAGCCATATATATGAAAAGTGTGGGCATGTGTGCACACACACACACACACACACACACACACATATATATATATATACAGTGCTCCATAATATTTGGGACAAAAAATGATCATTTATTTATTTGCCTCTGTACTCCACTATTTGAGATTTGCCTCTGTACTCCACAATTTGAGATTTGTAATAGAGAAAAAAAAATCACGTGGTAAATATGCATTGTCAGACTTTATTAAAGGCCATTTTTACATATTTTGGTTTCACCATGTAGAAATTACAGCTGTGTTTATACATAGTCCCCCCATTTCATGACACCATAATGTTTGGGACACATGGCTTCACAGGTGTTTGTAATAGCTCAGGTGCGTTTAATTGCCTCCTTAAGGTATAAGAGAGCTCTCAGCACCTCGTCTTTCCTCCAGTCTTTCCATCACATTTGGAAACTTTTATTGCTGTTTATCAAAATGAGGACCAAAGTTGTGCCAATGAAAGTCAAAGAAACCATTATGAGACTGAGAAACAAGAATAAAACTGTAAGAGACATCAGCTAAACCTTGGGCTTACCAAAATCAATTGTTTGAAACATCATTATGAAGAAAGAGAGCACTGTTGTCTTACTAATCGCAAAAGGACTGGCAGGCCAAGGAACACCTTCACAGCTGATGACAGAAGAATTCTCTCTATAATAAAGAAAAATCCCCAAACACATGTCCAACAGATCAGAAACACTCTTCGAGAGTCAGGTGTGGATTTGTCAATGACCACTGTCTGCGGAAGACTTCATGAACAGAAATAAAGAGGCTACACTGCAAGATGCAAACTACTGGTTAGCCACAAAAATAGGACGGCCAGGTTACAGTTTGCCAAGAAGTACTTAAAAGAGCAACCACAGTTCTGGAAAATAGGCCTTGTGGACAGACGAGACGAAAATTAACTTGTATCAGAGTGATGGCAAGAACAAAATATGGAGGAAAGAAGGGACTGCCCAAGACCCAAAGCATGCCACATCATCTGTGAAAAACGGTGGTGGGGGTGTTATGGCCTGGGCATGTATGGCTGCTGAAGGTACTGGCTCACTTATCTTCATTGATGAAGCAACGGCTGATGGGAGTTGCATAATGAATTCTGAAGCACATCCTATCTGCTCAAGTTCAAAAAAATGCCTCAAACTCATTGCCTGGCAGTTCACTCTACAACAAGACAACAATCCCAAACATACTGCTACAGCAACAAAGGAGTTTATCAAAGATAAAAAATGGTAAATTCTTAAGTGGCCAAGTCAATCACCCGATCTGAACCCAATTGAGCATGTCTGTTATATGCTGAAGAGAAAACTGAAGGGGACTAGCCCCCAAAGCACGCATAAGCTAAAGATGGCTGCAATACATGCCTGGTAGAGCATCACCAGAGAAGACACCCAGCAACTGGTGATGTCCAGGAATCAGACTTCAAGCAGTCATTGCATGCAAAGGATATGCAACACAATACTAAACATGACTACTTTAATTTATATTACATTGCTGTGTCCCTAACATTATGGCGCCCTGAAATGGGGGGAATGGGGGGGGGGGGGGGGCCTTTGTATAAACACTGCTGCAATTCCTACATGGTGAAACCAAAATGTATAAAAGTGGCCTTTTTTAGAAATCTGACAATGTGCACTTTAACCCCATGTGATTTTTTTCTATTACAAATCTAAAAAATGGGTAGTATATAGGCAAATAAATAAATGATGGGTCTGTCCAAAACATTATGGATGGCACTGTGCACACCCATACATATACAGTTCATTCAGAAAGTATTCAGACCCCTTCACTTTTTCCACATTTAATTACATTATAGCCTTATTCAAAAATTGATTAAATTCTTTCTTTTTTATCGTCAATCTACACACAATACCCCATAATAAAAAAAAGCAAAAACAGGTGTTTAGACATTTTTGCAAAGTAATTAAAAATAAATAACTGAAATATCGCATTTACATAAGTCTTCAGACCCTTTATTCAGTACTTTGTTGAGGCACCTTTGGCACCGATTACAGACTCAAGTCTTCTTGGGTATGACGCTACAAACTTGGCACACCTGTATTTGGGTATTTCCTCCCATTCTTCTCTGCAAATCCTCTCAAGCTCTGACAGGTTGGGTGGGGAGCGTCGATGCGCAACTATTTTCAGATCCTGCCAGAGATGTTTGATCGGGTTCAAGTCCAACGTCTGGCCGGGCAACTCAAGGACATTCACAGACTTTTCACAAAGCCATTCCTGCGCGTGCCTTGGCTGTAAGGGTGCTTAGGATCATTTTCCTGTTGGGAGGTGAACTTCCGCACCAGTCTGAGGTCCAGAACGCTCTGGAGCAGGTTTTCATCAAGGATCTCTCTGTACTTTGCTCTGTTCATCTTTCCCTCGATCCTGACTAGTCTCCCAGTTCCTGCTGCTGAAAAACATCCCCATAGCATGATGCTGCCACCACCATGCTTCACCGTAGGTATGGTATTGGCCAGGTGATGAGCGGTACCTGGTTTCCTCCAGACATGACGCTTGGCATTCAGGCCAAAAATTTTAATCTTGGTTTCATCAGACCAAAGAATCTTGTTTCTCATGCCTTTTGGCAAACTCCAAGCAGGAGTCATGTGCCTTTTACTGAGGAGTGGCTTCTGTCTGGCCACTCTACCATAAAGATCTGATTGGTTGAGTGCTGCAGATATAGTTGTCCCTCAGGAAGGTTCTCCCATCTCCACAGAGGAACTCTGGAGCTCTGTCAGAGTGACCATCGGGTTCTTGGTCACCTCCCTGACCAAGGTCCTTCTCCCCCGATTGCTCAGTTTGGCCGGGGGGCCAGCTCTGAGAAGAGTCCTGGTGATTCCAAAATTCTTCCATTTAAGAATGACAAGGCCACCGTGCTCTTCGGGACCCGCAATGCTGCAGAAATTGTTTTATACCCTTCTCCAGACACAATCCTGTCTCAGAGGTCTACGGACAATTTCTTCATTTTCATTGCTTGGTTTTTGCTCTGATAGCTGTGGGACCTTATATACAGGCGTGTGCTGTATATAATTTTAAGATTGAAAAGCAGAAAACGGCAAATACCAAAATAAAAACAGATGTTAGAAATAGTGGTGGACCATTGTATAAGACATTATTTAGTCGTCTTCAAAATAAGCAATTGCAGACCCTTACCATGATCCCATACACTTCTCTCACACTCAATACATTCAACATCAGTAAGTGGGCAGATACAAGCATGTGTGCTCAGGCACTTCCTGCCATGACACACCCAGGCCTCACAGAAGTCACAAATTGCTCCCTAAAAGGAGAAAAAAAAAAGACAGTTGTTGTCTCCCTATCCACAAGTTTAACATTTATTTTAGACATCTGGTGTTTATTATATATTGTTATATTTTAAAACTTCTATTCCAGCATCAAATTTCTACAGGTAACAGTTACTCAGATGGAAAGGTTTTACAAGCACCACTCAGACAGTGATAACATGGACAAAAACCAACTTGTTCTCTTTCAGACTTAGAACTTCATCTAGTCGTGGACCTTGATCATGGACTAAATTTAAAGTTAGTAACATGGGTGAAGTTGTTAAGCAAAAAAACTTAACTTCAATTACAAATATTTTCTGTTTTTGAAACCGAGAAATGAAAATATGGTCAAGGCAGGTACACAGTGCATTGGAATGTTAAATGCCCTAATCTTTCCCTGATGTAAAATTCTTCTAGTTAGTCTGTTGGAGAAAAGCAAAGTAAATACTCACCACCATGGCAAGTCCTGTACTGTAGACACCGGGATGCCTAACAACGCAATCTGAACTTTTCAACATACATTTTGTTTTACCTATAATGTACAGAAGGATGCAACTTACATTGGAGACAGTCAGTAAATAAAATAATTATACACATGATATTAAATCTGTATCCAAAGCACAAGTATATCTGCTCAATGCTAACTGACCTGCTGAAAATCTTTACTGGGTTGATTATCATTCATATTTCCATTATCTGCAGCGTTTTGTTCACTGAGGTTTGAGCAACTGTTGTTAGTCAATTAAAATAAATGAGTACTCGGTGATGAAGCACCTGTTTCACTGTTTCTCACACGAGTCATTTACATTGGATAACATTACATTCTCCATGATGCAAAAATTCAGAGATTTTCTTAAAATTCTTTATGATGTAAGGGCGCTTGGTCTATGCAAAACCCTGATGACTACTCAAATTAGGATAGCAATGTAGCATAGCATATTCCAAACAGTATCAAACTCTCCTTCCACATTCCCAATATTCTGAATATGGACTGTTAGGGAATAGCAGCCATTGAAAGAGGCTATAAATGGTAAGGGCAGTCATTGTGTGTTCACATGCTGAATAAAGACTTATTCCAAGGTTGATGTATGCAATACACAGAAATTGCCCCACTTGTAGCAGGTCATTGACAATCCAGCAATGACCACATCCTTCTTCATTCCTCTTAAAAAAAATCTTTTAGTTCCCAGTTCTATCAGCTCTCCAACATTCACAAAGTATTGTGCTGTTAATATCCTTTGGGAGAACAAGGGCCCAATAAAATTAAAACAAAAACTCCATACAGTATTTGAACATAAAGAAAATCTGAAGTAGCCTGAAGCAAGTTTCCAAAAGAGGAAAATAAACTGTTCTCCGGGACGTGATAAGAAAGATTTAGAGACTACAGGGTATGTTTAATTGCATCAGAGGCCTCACTGACAAGTGTGGCCCAGAAAGCTGAGTAGATAAGCAGCAATTACAATTATTTCCACATATTTCTAATCAGACATGCCCGTTTCCTACCACAGACCTTAAACATTCACATTGTACATTTTCCCACTACAAGTTGCATTCACCATTGAAATAAAACCTGCCATGCAACAATCCAGCTTTCAAATTTGCCCATGTCTATTATTTGGTTGTCATTCATAACACTGGTACACAGTAATTCTCTCAATGATCAACAACTAATCAATAGGCTTCAACTAATAACTGATTCAACTAAAACCACACATCAATTTTAAAACAAACAGTAAATCAGTAAATGCATACATGCATAAACAATTCTAAAAATATAACACTTTAAATACCGTCTTTTTTTGTAATCCAAATATTTCCCCACAGTGCCTCCCTGATTAACTACACTGATTCCCTCCAAAAGCAAATCGTGCAGGTAATGTCCAATGTCTTCCTTGGTTTAGTTGTTAGAATGTTGTCATTTATCTTTTCACAATTTACAATCTTTTCCACGAAATGTTATTGCAAACACGAGATTTGTGACATTCCTAACAGGTACTCATTCCCATTTATTTTGCTGAAAACCAAAATAACCACCAATGCCTACACCAGATGCATTTATCTGAAATATCAACCTCTGGCTATAAGTGTACAATTTGCCCAGGTGATAATGTGTTGAACCCACTAGAGAAGCAATCATGAAACATTAGCAATATTTATATTAACTGCAGATGACAAATTTCCCAACATCCCCAATATCACTCCACTTTATCATCCTTCTAACCCCACCAAATGTAACCCATTAAAATTATAAATCTCAAATACAATTTGTTGGAAAATGCCTAAAGAAATCTACGCGCTTACGAAATATACATGAAATCAATTTGTACAAGATCACTCAGGATATCATTACTAGCAGACGCTGATAAATCCATATGGACATGTATTGTTCGCCCACCTAGGGTAAAGTAACTTTACATTTCTTGCTAACAGAACTTTCAAGAGCTCTTAACGCCAACCTATGTCATCCCTTTTAAAGCAATTAATATTTTGATTTTATTTAATTGAAAACTTTAACCTTACTATTTTTTGTAGTAGCTTCACCTAATAATCTTCCCATTTATTACATGTTACATGTAGAAAACACATTAAAGCAAGTGCAATAATCCAAGAATTTACTGAATAAAACTCACCACACTGTGCACACATAGGTAACTTTTGTACCGAACTACAGAAGTAACAAAAAGCCCGGTTCTTTTGCCGTCTTGCCAAAACGAGGAAAGTGAACAGGGAAATAAAATGTAAAGTTATATCCAGAAACATTAAATGACATGCATCTGCTCCACTGTGATATGAACACAGTCACATGAATCCAAGCAACAAACAATTAACAGGACCCTTCCATTTCAGATTATAAACACAAATAGGAAGTAATATCTTTGACAACAGGCTAAATTTCGAGACCTCGGTGACTGCCAATCACCACCCCCCCCCCCGGACACTTATTATTATTTATTCAAATCGTTTGCTATGTCGCTCTTCCAGGGAGATGCTAAATGCATTTCGTTGTCTCTGTACTGTACACTGACAATGACAATTAAAATTGAATCTGAATCTGAATCTGATTTCAATGAAAATGTCTGGCAATAAAAAATACATTTTTATGTCTGTGTTCTTCAACAGGCTAATATGTTCGTAAAGAGTACAAATATTAAATCAAAAAAACATGCTGACTCAAATCTACAAAAGCTGAAAGCATTAATTCTGTTCTCTTACCTTTGGCATTTATCACATTCCTGTTGGAAACAAGGGGAAATATTTTTCAGAACAGCAGCCACAAACAAGAATTTTAGCAAGAATTTTATTCTTAACTAAATTAAATTGATTCAGTTTCTCTAAACCTGGAAAATTAAGGATGAACAATAAACAGTGGCAACACCAATGATGCCAATGTCCAAAGAATTCATTCATAAAGAATGCTCAGGCAACCTTTTTTCTCATGCATCAACGTTTTTTGTTAACTGCTTCGAAAGGTTAGCCCAGGGTCATCTGATCATGAGACAAACCATCATACAATTGTTTAATAAGACAATTTACTCTTTAAATGCTAACTTTTATGAAAGCACATTCAGCAAAACATTTAGCCTGGGGTAGGGAAGTGATGAAAGGGTAGAGATGAGGGGGGAAAGGGAGGGAGAAATTAGCTAGCACCTCCAAGTTCTTATTTTAATTTGGGCACGGCCATCATTAATAGTTTTTTACTATCTAGATCAAGTCAGAAATAATGGCAAGCCTCACGACAAATGGGAAATTATTATTTGTTTTAATTGCACAGGTGCAATGAGTGCTTTTAGCAAATTAGTTTTGTGTTTAATTTACCACATCATATTACTTCTTTTTTAATGGCTTTTAAAAAGAAAATAATTCAACTTAATGCTCTCTTCTTTCAATTTAATAATTGTGTGAATGTAAATATTGGTTTCACTTATCAGGGCTTGAAATTAGCGGTTGCCCGGGTGCCAATGGCAACTTACAGACCCGCCGGGCAACCTAAAAGCCATGCCATTTTGCTCGGCTTTGCAAGCAACCGGGACACCCACCCGCCATCCGTGTCCAGGTCTCAGCGCTAGCTCTCGGCTCGGCTGCTAGCCCGCGGCTCGGCTGCTAGCCCTCTGGCTCGGCTCGGCTGCTAGCCCTCGGCTCGGCTGCTAGCCCTCGGCTCGGCTGCTAGCCCTCGGCTCGGCTGCTAGCCCACGGCTCGGCTGCTAGCCCTCGGCTCGGCTCGGCGCTAGCCCTCGGCTCGGCGCTAGCCCACGGCTCGGCTGCTAGCCCACGGCTCGGCTCGGCGCTAGCCCTCGGCTCGGCGCTAGCCCACAGCTCGGCTGCTAGCCCACGGCTCGGCTCGGCGCTAGCCCTCGGCTCGGCGCTAGCCCACGGCTCGGCGCTAGCCCTCGGCTCGGCGCTAGCCCTCGGCTCGGCGCTAGCCCTCGGCTCGGCGCTAGCCCACAGCTCGGCTGCTAGCCCACGGCTCGGCTCGGCGCTAGCCCTCGGCTCGGCGCTAGCCCTCGGCTCGGCGCTAGCTCTCGGCTCGGCACGGTCGCCGAGCACGGCTGCCTTTGCTGTCCGGTCGCAGCCTCACCGCGACCACTGAAAAACTACGTAGAATCACTCCCTGGAGTAACTCTTGCTTCTTGGTTTCCTGGTCCTCGAAAAATATTCGAAATGGAATTTAAATTGGTGGACACACCACCACCAAAGTCCAAACTCTGAAAAATAACTGCCTATTGCATTTTATGTTTATTTATTGTGTGTATATATGGTGTATAGTATATAGACACACTGAACTTTTATCTCCCGTTCTGTATTATGAAAGGAATAGGTGACATTCTGGATTAAGACCCTTCTTCAGAAACTTCACCTATTATTTTTCTCCAGAGATGCTGTCTGACCCATTGAGTTACTCCAGCTTTTTGTGTCTATATTCAGTTTTAACCAGCATCTGCAGTTCCTTCCTATACATTTTGAATTAAGTGTCTGTTTCAGGAGTTTGGTGTGTGGGTGTGTAAACAATTTGGCCAAATTAACATTTTTTGGATGCCAGAATTGGAGCAGCCCAGATATCCTAAAGGATTGCAAAACTGTAAATGGTTCTAGAAATAGAAAGGAGTAAAATCAAAGAAGAGAAAATGCTAGAAATACTTAGCAGGTCAGATAACATCTGTAGAAAGTGAAAAAGAATTAACGATTCTGGTCATTGACCACTTAAAAAAAAACTGGTAGAGAAAGAAAATAAGTTTGATTTAACTTGCAGAAGGTGAAGCCAAAGTTGCCGTGGGAAAAAGTTATATATAGTTATCCAGTCAATGGGCACATTTAGAGAAAGATTAAAAAAAATAACCAGAGAGTGGGAATACAGGCAAAGAAATGCAAAAAGATGCAAAATGCAGTTCTGAAGGATATGCCCAGCAGATCAACAGTACAATTTCCGTTTTTATTTCATATTTACAGATCAATAGTTTTCCCCACCCTCATTTTCAAACGGTAGGATGGATTTTGACATAATACAATTTAAAGACAGAGGCATTACAAATCAGGAGCCAATGCCAGCAAGGTCACAGATGTGCAAAACTTTGTGCAAGTTAGGAGATGAGCAACACACATTTTTAGTTTATGTAGAAGGCAAGGTGGGAGATGTGTAGGAAGGAACTGCAGATACTGGTTTAAACCGAAGATAAGACACAAAACCGAAGATAGACACTCTCCGGAAGTGGCGACGCTGCCCCAGACAGCGGAGTTTGAACTGGCCCGTTCGCGGAGCTCGGATTCGGCCGCGGGACTTACTTGTCATCACCCGGCGGGGTCACGACATTGGAAGCCTGGATCACCTCAACGCAGAGGGAGAACAAGGAGGGAAGAGACAAGGACTTTAAGACTCTTGCCTTCCATCACAGTGAGGAGGGCCTGGTGAACTCACTGTGGTGGATGTTAAATCTGTGTTTATTGTGTGTTTTGTTATTTTATTTTATTCTATGTTATGACTGCAAGGCACGAAATTTCGTTCAGACTGTAAAGTCTGAATTACAATAAAGGATACTTTACTTTACTTTAAAAACAGGCAGCATCTCTGGAAAGAATGGGTGACGTTTCGGGTCGATACCCTTCGTCAGGTGAGAGATTCCTGGACGTATATCCCCCCCACCAGGAACGCTATTAGAGTAACAGTCTTCTTCTTTTCGTTTCTTTGAAGCTGGTTGTAGGTATGTTACAAAACCTACCTGAATCGTGGCTGAGCATCTGCCCTGCCCCGTGTGTGTGATTTTGGCGCTGTTTAGAGGGGGCGGGTTTAAAACGCGATTTTTACTAGGCTGTTCCAATCGAAAATGTTCAGCCTAGTAAATCATTAACGGAAAATCGCTGAAAGACCCCGTCACAAAAGGTATTATTAGTTTTTATGGCCTTGTATAATATTTATAGTAGTTTAAAAATCACTCTCTCACTCCGCAACCTCTCGCAGCCCCAGGGTTTTATAAAGCAAACAATTAAAGGTATGTACCTTATTTTTACATTAAATGGGGCTTGTTTATAACCCTGTATATAAAGTTTTCTATAGCGAGTAGTTCATTTTGGGCTCTTTATATCCCGCAGTATTTTTCTGGGCACTTGAGGGCACAAATCCAGCGCAATGTGAACGTTCTAAACCAGCGCGTTCACAGGAACCCACTAGAAAGCCGATTTAAATTGACTTTAATTTACAGCAAATGAACACTAAATTCCTTCCACTTGGCCTATAAATTGATGTAAATGAGATTTAAAAATCATGTTTTATTGTGAATTATTTGTGAATATTATTTGGACACTTGGGCTATTTAAAAATGTTAATCATTTATTAAGAAATGGATAAATGTTTAGATCTAGTGATTGAAGTTTGAAATTAGCTACAATTGGGTAACTAACTACTTATATGCTTTAATTTCAGGTCATCCAAGTAAGATTATTTTAAATTTGTTTCAGAATGCTTCAATCTATGATAACTGAAAATTTCATTCAGTTCTCTTAATTTTTTAAGAAGGTTATGGGCTTTTGACTGTCCACGATCACAGCTTTTTTGTTATGTCCATAGAAAATCAATAGGTAACAAGATGCTAATTTCCAAGTATGAAAATGGCCATAACTTTTCTATTACTTGAGATATGAAAGTGAATTAGGTGTCAAATTAAACTTATTGTTATGCTTTATCTGATGGGATAAATTGCAGGCTTGATTTTTTAAATCTCAAAATTTTGTAACATTGCTACTGGTTGGTTATATGACAGTTTCCCATTCCTTTACACAGTCCTTTGCGTTTTTATTGAACACTGCAAGATCCTTTGGGCTGCACTGGTTGGGTAGTAGGGGGCAGACAAGGCAGTGCTGCATTGTATGGTCCTCTTGTCCACATTCACAGGTGGTTTGGCCAGTTTCATAGCCCCATCTGGCTATGGCAGCTTTTGATCGCCCTGTTCCTGTTCTCAGGCGGTTGAGCTTCTTCCACTGGACCCATGGTGCTTGTGAGCCCGGAGGGAGGGCTTCAGAAGGAGGGATACCCATGTCAGTAGGAGGGGGGTCGTCCTCAAGCCTTTTCGTCCATAGTTGATGTGAGAGTAACAGTGTCCAGGGATCATTGATTTAGTCTATATTTATACTTCTGCAAATCACTGCTGCAAAGCCCAAGTTAGCTGACCACATGGAATGACAATCATTACAGCGTTACGAATTGTTCACGAGTGTTTAGTATAAATTATTCAACGGTTAATGTGAATTTTGCGGATGAAAAGTCTCGCAATGAACCCCGAGGTATAATAACAAACGGAGGGCGCCGTGAATGGGAAGGGGGGGGGGGTTTGGCGTTGTCTCCCTGGAGCCGCCATCATGCCGGTGTGACTGTGAGCTCACACACACATATACACACACACACATATACACACACACACACATATACATGCACACACACACACACACACACACACACACACACACACACACACACACACACACACACACACACACACACACACACACACACACACACATATACACACACACACACATATACACACACACACACACACACATATACACACACACACATACACACACACACACACACACACACACACACATATACACACACACACATATATACACACACACACACACACACACACACACACATACACACACACACACACACACACACACACACACACACACATATATATACACACACACATACATATACACACACACACACACACATATATATATACACACACACACATATATATATATATACACACACACACAGACAGTCCACTCACCATGGAGGCGTTGCAAGGCTGCTTGGCCACGTCCACGTTGTCTTTGGCCGCCCGCGTTAACTTTTCGCGCACTTTGCGGCTTTCAACCTTCTTTCGGGCCCCGGTCTTCTTTTTCGGCATCTTAGCAGCGAGTGAGGTGCGAGGAGCGAGGAGCGAGTGAGTGAGGGAGGGAGGGTGGTTCCCGCTGCCGAGTGAGTTTGTCAGTGACGGGAGTGAGGGAGCTGCAGGGCGGGCGGGCGCGAGGCGAGGCCAGGCCCCGGGAGGGGGAGGGGTGCGCGCGGGGCGACAGTTGGTCTCGGCGGCAGCGGCCCAACCGCCAACAACTCAACTCAGCTCGCTCGCGGCCGGCGGGGCCGTGACGTCACGGCAATCTCTGGTCATCACCATGCGCCGCCAACGGCCCCAACATCCGGGGCGCACGAGTGAGTCAAACATCTTAGAGCAGAGCAAAGCAAAGTAATTTAGATGTGTTTTAATTAATTGAGCTGCTCTAATATTTTTAACAAGTCTTTTAGGTGACATGTTTTAACCTTTCTATAATCCTTTTTTTTTCAATTGAATAATTCACTTTCAATAGTTTTTCAATATTTTTGCATGTTAGTGACCTCCAGAAACTTTCAAAAAGTCTTTTTTTAACAGCTGGCAAAACTAAAACAAGCTTGTTCAAGTTGTCAAGGTTTTTATTCAGCCATGCTGTGATCTGGGTTTGTTCTGGCCCACACATGCACCTTTATCACAAGACACAAGGCTTTGCTCCCATGAATGGCTGTGTCGTTTGGTACCTATGCCCTCCCAGTAGGTGGTGAGTGTCCACTGTGGTGGGGAGGGTGAATTCTTCCACAAAAGATCATCGTTTTTGTGTAGGTACACAAAATTGCTGGAGAAACTCAGCGGGTGCAGCAGCATCTATGGAGCGAAGGGAATAGGCGACGTTTCGGGCCGAAAGCCTTCTTCAGACTGATGGGGGGTGGGGGGGAGAAGGAAGGAAAAAGGGAGGAGGAGGAGGAGCCCGAGGGCGGGGGATGGGAGGAGACAGCTCGAGGGTTAAGGAAGGGGAGGAGACAGCAAGGGCTAGCAAAATTGGGAGAATTCAACGTTCATGCCATCCGGACGCAAGCAACCCAAGCGGAATATGAGGTGCTGTTCCTCCAATTTCCTGTGTTGCTCACTCTGGCAATGGAGGAGACCCAGGACAGAGAGGTCGGATTGGGAATGGGAGGGGGAGTTGAAGTGCTGAGCCACCGGGAGGTCAGGTAGGTTCTTGCGGACCGAGCGGAGGTGTTCGGTGAAACGATCGCCCAACCTCCGCTTAGTCTCACCGATGTAGATCAGCTGACATCTAGAGCAGCGGATGCAGTAGATGAGGTTGGAGGAGATATAGGTGAACCTTTGTCGCACCTGGAACGATTGCTTGGGTCCTTGAATGGAGTCGAGGTGAAGGGACAGGTGTTGCATTTCTTGCGGTTGCAACGGAAAGTGCCCGGGGAGGGGGTGGTGCGGGGGGGAAGGGAAGAATTGACAAGGAATTGACACATCCCTGGGTCTCCTCCATGGCAAGAGTGAGCAACACCAAAAATTGGAGGAACAGCACCTTGGGGAGCCTGCATCCGGAGGGCATGAACATTGAATTCTCCCAATTTTGTTAGCCCTTGCCATCTCCTCCGCTTCCTTAGCCCTTGGGCTGTCTCCTCCCATCCCCCAGCCCTTGTGCTCCTCCTCCTCCTTTTTCCTGTAATTGTTATATGGTTATATTCGTCAGACATGATTTACCTTTCATAAATCCATGCTGACTTTGTCCATTGATTTCACCACTTTCCAAATGTGCTGCTATCTCATCTTTAATAACTGACTCTCGCAGTTTCCCCATTAATGATGTTACGCTAACTGGTCTGTAATTCTCCGTTTTCTCTCTCCCTTTTTAAAAAGTGGGGTTACATTAGCTACCTCCAATCCTCAGGAACTACTCCAGAAACTAAAGAGTTTTGAAAAATTATCACTAATGCATCCACTATTTCTGGGGCTACTTCCTTAAGTACTCTGGGATGTAGCCTATCTAGCCCTGGGGATTTATTGGCCTTTAATCAATTCAATTTACCTAACACCACTTCCCGGCTAACCTGGGTTTCACTCAGTTCCTCCATCTCATTTGACCCCCGGTCCCCGGAGCACTAGTGGTAACGGTGCACTAGTGGTAACAATACAACATGGAGCACTAGTGGCAGCAATGTAATGGAGCACTTGTGGTATCAATGTAACATAGAAAATAGATGTAGGGTGAGGCCATTTGGCCCTACGAGCCAGCACCGCCATTTATCGTGATCATGGCTGATCATCCACAAACAGTAACCCATGCCTTCTCCCCATACACATTGATTCCGCTAGCCCCAGGAGCTCTATCTAACTCTTAAATTCATCCAGTGAATTTACCTCTACTGCCTTCCATGGCAGAGAATTCCACAAATTAACAACTTTCTGGGTCAAAACGTTTTTTTCCCATTTCATTTTTAAATGGCCTCCCCTTTATTCATTCCGGGACTGTAGCGCCTGGTTCTGGACTCCCCCAACATTGGGAACATTTTTCCTGATGTGTCTGCACAACTGCAGAAGGACCTCTTTACTCCTATACACAAATCCTCTCGTTATGAAGGCCAACATGCCCTCAGCTTTCTTCACTGCCTGCTGTACCTGCATGTTTACTTTCAGTGACTGGTGTACAAGGACACCCAGGTCTTGTTGCATTTCCCTTTTTCCTAATCTGACACCATTGAGATAATAATCTGCCTGCTTGTTCTTGCTGCCAAAGTGGATAACCTCACATTTATCTACATTATACTGCATCTGCCACGCATCTGCCCACTCACTCACCCTGTCCAAGTCACCCTGCAACCTCCTAGATTCTCTTTGCAGTTCACACTGCCACCCAGCTTTGTGTCATCTGCAAATATGCTAGTGTTACCTTTAATTCCATCATCTAAATCATTAATATATATTGTAAATAGTTGCGGCCCCAGCACAGAGCCTTGCGGCACTCGACTCGCCACTGCCTGCCATACTGACAGGGACCCTTTTATTCCTACTCTTTGTTTCCTGTCCGCCAACCAATTCTCTATCCATGTCAATACCCTACCCCCAATACCATGTGCTCTAATTTTGCCCGCTATTCTCCTGTGTGGGACCTTATCAAAGGCCTTCTGAAAGTCTAGATACATTACATCCACTGGCTCTCCTTCATCCATTTTACTTGTCACATCCTCAAAAATTTCCAGAAGATTAGTCAAGCAGGATTTCCCTTTCATAAAACCATGCTGACCTGGACCAATCCTTTTACTACTATCCAAATGCGCCATTACAACATCTTTAATAATAGACTCCAGCATCTTTCTCACCACCGATGTCAGGCTAACTGGTCTATAATTCCCTGGTTTATCTCTCACTCCTTTCTTGAAAAGTGGGATAACATTAGCTACCCTCCAATCCACAGGAAGTGATCCTGAATCTATAGAACATTGGAAAATGATCACCAATGCATCAACGATTTCTAGAGCCACCTCCTTGAGTACCTTGAGATGCAGACCATCATGCCCTGAGGATTTATCGGTCTTCAGTCCCATCAGTCTACCCAATACTATTTCTCGCCTAATGCAAATTTATTTCAGGCCGTCTGGTGTCCCTAGATCCTCTCTCCTCTAGTACATCTTGGAGATTGTTTGTGTCTTCCTTGGTGAAGACAGAACTAACGTACCCGATCAACTCTTCTGCCATTTCCTTGTTCCCCATAATAATTTCACCTGTTTCTGCCTTCAAGGGACCACATTTGTTTTTACTAATCTTTTTCTCTTAACATACCTAAAGAAGCTTTTACTATCCTTCTTTATATTCTTGGTGAGCTTACCTTTGTACTTCATCTTTTTACCCGGTATTGCCCTTTTTGTTATCTTCTGATGTTCTTTGAAAGTTTCCCAATCCTCTGGCTTCCCGCTACTCTTTGCAATGTTATATACATTTTCTTTTAGTTTTAGACCATCCCTAACTTCCCTTGTCAACTATGGTTGCCTCTTACTCTCTTTAGAATCTTTCTTCCTCTTTGGAATGAAATGATCTTGCGTCTTCTGTATTATGCCCAGAAATTCCTGCCATTGCTGTTCCACCTTCATTCCTGCTAGGATCCTTTTCCAGTCGACCTTGGCCAGTTCCTCTCCCATGCCTTCATATTCCCCTGCAAGACTGACACTTCTGAGATAACCTTCTCCCTCTCAAATTACATATTAAAACTTATCATATTATGGTCGCTACCGTCTAGCGGTTCCTTTATCTTGAGTTTCCCTTGGTAAATCCGGTTCATTTGAAAACACTAAATCCAGAATTGCCATGTGTATGTATTTTCGCCGCCTTGTCTCTGCGACTGAGACCGAAAGTGTGGAGCAGGAGGACCTTCAGCACTTCATACTTGCCGATGGTCGGCGGGTCCCTGATGTAAGGTGGTGCTGGCTGCCTTCCGTTGGTGGGGAGGTTAGTACCCATGACATTTCAGTCTGAAGAAGGGTCTCGACCCGAAACGTGACCCATCCCTTCTCTCCAGAGATGCTGCCTGTCCTGCTGAGTTACTCCAGCTTTTGGTGTTTATCTTTGGTTTAAACCAGCATCTGCAGTTCCTTCCTGCACTATATTTACATATCTGTGTGCTGCAACAAGAAACAATTCCATTGTTCCTTTCCGGATATATGACAATAAAACACTCTTGACTTGCCTCTCTTCGGTTGTGTTCAATGGCCTACATCTGTGCTGTCAGTTCTGCATGCAAGATAAAGTCGTATTGGAAACAATTGTATTTTAGGCACCATGCCACTAGGTGGTGTATCGTTCCTGATATCACAAGCAAAGATCATAGAGCGGAGCTGAGCAGATATTTGATCACAAGTTCCTGTGCTTGAGCATCTGCTGACTCAAAAGACCAAATTGTATAGTTGCCAGATGACAATGTTAAGGAAAGTGTGCTATATTCAAATGTCACAAAATCACTGTAAAATTGCAGAACAAGTAATGTTATCTATCCTCAAAAATAAATGATGGTCGATAGATTAGGTTTAAAAACATTATTCAGCTCTGACATCCAACTTTTAAAATCTGATATTTAGGCCCAACTCTCTGTCTATTTTTAATTATTCATTGGTAAACCTTTGTTAGCCAGCAAGATAGTTCGAAACTTTATTTTAAGCAAATGGTGTGAGAATATTTATAAACATTTTTTTCTGATTATAGTTTTAAAGGGGAGCATGTTTTCCACAGGATTGTGTTGAAAGGTAATGCAAGCAACACTGAGTTAACGAGTAACATAAGAACATCATAAACCTGAATTGAAAATATGAAGTCCTCCATTATTCCTCATTTATTCCATACTGGAGATAGTAATATAATTATCATTTTGATGGAATGTTGAATACTTTGACGGAATTATTTGAATATAGATTAGATATCTTTAGTTACTCAGCTGCTCAAACAGCATCTCAGAAGAAAAGGAATAGGTGACGTTTCAGGTCTGAAGAAAGGACTCGACCTGAAACGTCACCTGAGTTACTCCAGCTTTTTGTGTCTATCTTTGGTTTAAACCATTATCTGCATTTCTTTCCTGCAGATTTCTTTAGTTAATCCTTTGTGTATATGTCATAAAGTAATACAGCATGAAAACAGGCCATTCAGCCCAACTTGTCCATGCTGATCTAAGCTAGACCTGTTAGAGTGTGTTTGGCACATATTCCTCTAAACTTTTCCTATTCATGCACTTGGCCAAAAGTCTTTTAAAAATGTAGTTAGTGTCAACCACTTTTTCAGGCAGGTCATTCTATACCCGTACCACAATCCGTGACGAAATTGCCCGAGATCCTTTTTAAATCTTTACCCTCCCACATTAACCTATTCCTTCTAGTTTTTGATTCCCCTTTCCTGGGAAAAAGACTGTAAGCATTCCACATACCTTTGCCCATCATGGTCTTAGACACCTCTATAAGGTTACCTCTCAATCACCTCCATTCCAAGGAATTAAGTCGTAGCTTGCTCAACGTCTCTTGATTAACTCGTGGCCATTAATTCATGAATGATCATGACTACAGATTCTTAAATCTTCTTTGACTCTATCCAGCTTAATAATATTCATCCAGTCAAAATTTATGGCAACCAGTTTGGAGATAAGAAATGTCTGACTTCAGATGAGAACAAATTTGCCTTTTTCTTTTTAGATGTGTTTGAGCATGTGAATGGAACTCGAGCCGCAGATGAAGCTTGTGCAGATTTATTTGGGATACAGGTGCACAACCTTTTATCCGAAGATCCAAATAACGAAAACCTCCGAATAGCGGACATTTTTTTCGGTCCTTGAAGAAAGGTCCTTGAAAACGTTCACCGAGGGCGGCCCGCAGAGGTGACAGCGGAACCTCCGGTCGGTCCTCGAAGAAAGGGGAACTAAATCCCCATTCATAAAAGAGAAGGTGAGAGTATATTGCGCGGGAGGGTTAATAATTGACAATATGCTGCTACCTGCCCGCCGAGTTAAAAAGTTCCCACGATAGACTCATGATACACAGTGTATCGTGAGTCTTGCGTGGGAACTTTTTAACTCAGCGTGCAGGCAGCAGCAGATTGTCGCTCCCTTCAGTTTCACCCCACCTACACCCCTCTGCTTCCCGGCCATGTGTGTGACCCCTTCCCTCCCCAGCTCCCCGCTCATTGCACCGGCGCGGGGGCTTTGCACTGTCTTCACGTTGGCGATGCTAGCAGCACAGTCCTAGTCACCGGAGACGTCAGGACCAACGGGACACCGACCCCCAGGCCCACTGCAAGCACGGAGATCCCAGAGACCCACTACCAGCAGCAGCCCAGCCCCGTTCCAACTCCAGAGGAAAACTGCAATCTGGCCGGAGACGTCAGGACCACCAGAAGCCGCTCCCCGAGCTGCGCCCCCTCATCGGGACACCGACCCCCAGGCCCACTGCAAGCACGGAGATCCCAGATCAGCAACTCCACCCCAGCCCCGTTCCAACTCCAGAAGAACACGCTCCCCGTATGGGCAGAAGCTGATGGTGTGCAAGGGGTACGTCTTGTTCTTGGGGTAGCGCAGCTCGGGCAGTGGGCGAACTGCCACTTGTCGCCATAGCGGCCCATCGGGAAGCGGATTCCTCTGGAGTTGGAGGTGGAGGGGGGTATTGTGCTGTTTGATCGCCCCCTACTATCCCAGGGACAGAGAGACAGGACGTTCACCGAGGGCGGCCCGCAGAGGTGACAGCGGAACCTCCGGTCGGTCCTTGAAGAAAGGGGAACTAAATCCCCATCCATAAAAGAGAAGGTAAGGGTATATTGCGCAGGAGGGTTAATAATTGACAATATGCTGCTACCTGCCCGCTAAGTTAAAAAGTTCCCACGGTAGACACGATACACAGTGTAGGCAGCAGCAGATTATCGCTCCCTTCAGTTTCACCCCACCTACACCCCTCTGCTCCCCGGCCATGTGTGTGACCCCTTCCCTCCCCTCTCCAGCTCCCCGCTCATTGCACCGGCGCGGGGGCTTTGCACTGTCTTCACGTCGGCGATGGCAGCCAGCAGGTCAGTGCAGTCACCGGAGACGTCAGGACCAATTGGACGTTGACCACCAGGCCCACCGCAAGCACGGAGAACCCAGAGACCCACAGCCAACAGCAGCCCAGCCCAGCCCCGCTCCACCTACAGAGGAACCTGGGTTGCAGATGACGGGGCGCAGCTCGGGGCGTCGTAGGGGCCCATCGGGGAGTGGGTTCCTGTTGGTCCTGACGTCTCCGGACACCTGCTATCCTCCGGGAACTGTACCGCCCTTGCAGGAGAGTGGGGTTGTTTGCAGTTGCAGAGGGAGGGGGCAAGGGCGGTACAGTTCCCAGTCTCAGCTCCAGTCCAGGGGGGTGGCCGGAGACGTCAGGACCAACGGGACAGCGACCCCCAGGCCCACTGCAAGCACGGAGATCCCAGAGACCCACAGCCAGCAGCAACTCCAGCCCAGCCCCGCTCCAACTCCAGAGGAACACGTAGGGGCAGAAGCGGATGGTGTGCAAGGTACGTCTTGTTCTTGGGGTGGCGCAGCTCGGGCTGTGGGCAAACTGCCACTTGTCGCCGTAGCGGCCCATCGGGGAGAGGATTCCTCTGGAGTTGGAGGGGGAGGGGGGTATTGTGCTGTTTGATCGCCCCCTGCTATCCCAGGGACAGGGAGACACAGCGGCTTTTTAGACTGGTGGGCAATCACTTCCAAAGTTCTGCCCACACAGTCAGTACACCTCTCCTACACTGCATTTCATACAAACATTTATTCTGCAAAAAAAAACCTACATTGAAGACTCAAACTCGCGACCGAGTAACTGCCGGGATCAAGGCGCAAACTCGCGACCTTGCGGATATGAGCCGAGCACTCTACCACTGAGCCAGCCATTAAAATCTACGCTAAAAAAATTCCATTCCCAAGACCGACAAATTCTGAATTACGAAAAGTGTCTGGTCCTAAGGCTTTCGGATAAAAGGTTGTGCACCTGTAGTAACATTACTGTCTGTGAGAGGATGTAAAAGATTTCAGAATGTCCTGACTGCACACAAAAATACCACATATATGCAGATCTTCCCTCATTTCAAATGACTGCAAAACGAGCGCGCTGTGAAAATGACGAAGGGAACATCGTCATTTGGTAAGAGGCGGAACAAGGCACACACTCTTTGCCGGCGGTGTGGAGCTAAAGCATTTCACCTGCAGAAATCCACCTGTGGTAAATGTGCCTACCCTGCCAAGAGAAAGTATAACTGGAGTGCAAAAGCCAAAAGGAGAAACACAACAGGCACAGGTCGCATGAGGCACCTGAAGGTGGTGTTTCGGAGGTTCAGAAATGGATTCCGTGAAGGCACTACCCCAAAGCCAGACGTGCTGCAATGGCTTCTTCCAGCACTGCATAAACTGTTGGTGTACCAAATATTAAATGGTGTGGACAATAAAATGATTAAAAAAAGAAAGTATAGAATAATACATGCAAATTAGTATATCATTACTTTTATGCCATTTCATCAGACGTAGATCTATCTAACTATTTTTTTCAATGTAATTAAAACAAGATGACCCCTCATTCCCCACCTTAAATATTATAAATCAAATCCAGAGTGACAAACTCATCCTATGCAATCGAAGCATGTGGTATTATAGCAGTTGCCACGTTTATCTTTTATCACAGCCAAATCCACTCATCGGATGCAGGTGACAGAGCTTATCTGGCTTGACCTGAGAACACATCGGGAACCAAAGGTTCCAATCTAAATCAAGACTAAAATCAAAAAGGAGACCACTTATCCTTTCCTCGCCAGATTTTCTGGTTTAGGATGGACCACTCATTTTTAAGATGGATTAAATTTTGAGGCTACGATTGTTTAAGTACATTGCCTTATGGATTTTATTGCAGTTGAAGGAACAGAACATGGTGTTCCTTGCACCAGTTTTTAATGACTACATGTTCTGTGGTTAATGTTCCATTAATTGGCAGGGTAGTGTAGATTGAACAGTACAGTACAACTGTTGATCTGGATCACTTCTAGTCACTTTGCTTCATCCACATGCTTATGATCTTGGTCTTTGATGTTCGGCAATGAATCTGGAATATCCTATTGTTTATCTGCATTTAAAATTAAAATGTTGAGAGAATATGAACAATGTTAGAGAAACCAATAATTATTGACCATGTTTTATTGTTTTCTGGTGTTTAATGCCATTACAGGACCCCTTTGGGACACAACCACAGTGGTGTTACATGTACGCCAGATCTAGTAAGCTTAGCAGATGGTATTCAAAAGCTAAGGAGAGCTATCAGCCTCCACACTATTTGAGTACCATCTTTGCTTGGTGTCTTGGATATATTCACCCTTCAACTAATATCACTTAAACTATATATGAAATCTTTGTCACATTAATGTGTACAGACGAAAATTGACTGTTACAACAAAGCATCAGTACTTCATTGATTTTAAAGTTCTTTAGGTTATCTTAAGGTTGTAATGTTACATATAAATATAGTTATATAATAAAAACAGAAAATGTTAGAAATACTCAGAGGTCAAGATGAGAATTTGAGAAAAGAAAGTTGACTTTTAAGGTCTGAGACCCTTTGTCAGAACTGACTAATTTTCGTGTATAAATATTTTTTTTTTATTTCTCTTTCTCTGAGGTAAGAATTGTATCTATAACTTATCGGAGCATTTTAAAACCATTAAGTATTTAATGTTAAGCATTTCTGACACATTTAAGGTAGAACTTCATTATCCTGCTGACTGCATTTACAACATTCAGTTAGTTCAGCCCACTTTTGCTTTGCTCCCAGGTTTCACATTCCTTTTGCAAATGGAATTTCAAAACATTTAAGGCCATAGATCCGTAGTCATATCACACAGAAGCAGGCATCTTTGGCCCACCATGCCCATGTTGACAATCAATTATCCATCCATTCTAATCCTATTTACCAACACTTAGTCCTCTAATTTCCTTATAAGAGATGTATGTTTCAGTAAAACTTGTTCAACATTGTTAAATTCATTTAGAGTCATAGAATCACACAGCCCAGAAAAGCTCTTTTACCCACCAAGAAACCCAGTCATCCACGTTGATCATCAAGCACCTGTGTACACTGATCCCATGCTAATCACATTTTATTTCTCCCCACAATCGCATAAACTAATCCTAGGTGTTGTACGTCTTTGGGATGTAGGAGGGAAGCAGAGCACCAGGGAGAGACCAAAATGATCACAGGGAGAATGTGCAAAATCCACTCAGATGACTAATTCTGGGATGCTGGAGCTCTGACAGCAGGTCTCCTAGCTGTGAAACTGTGGAGTACTTGTAATTGTAATTGTAATTGTAATTGTAAATCTTTATTGTCATTTCCTGAGTATTCGCATACTCAGAGGAAACAAAAAAACGTTTCTCAACCAGTGTCCATTCAGTTTTCGTTACAAAATAAATAGCAATTAAAGTTAAAATACATGTCATGAACAATTTAACCCTCTAATAACATTCAATAACATTCAACAGCCGTTCCGACCGGCAGCGGGGTGTTTGTGCGCGATACTTGGCAGGGGGGAAAGTTCATTTAACAGTCTTATAGCCTGTGGGAAGAAGCTGAGGAGCATCCTGCTGGTTTTGCAGCTAATGCTCCTGTACCTCTTCCCAGATGGGAGGATGGTGAAAAAGTCATGCGATGGGTGGTAAGGGTCTTTGATGATGGAGATGGCTCTGTTGAGGCATCTCTTCTTGTATATGTCCAGCAGGAAGGGGAGTGGAGCACCAATAATCCTGCTTGCGGTCTTCACTATCCTGTCCAGTTGGTGCCGTTCGTACGCCTTGCAGCTCCCGAACCAGGAAGTGATGCCGTATGTCAGTGTGCTCTCAACAGTCCCCCTGTAAAAAGTCCGTAGGTGTGTGGTGGGGAGGCCTGCTTTCCGTAGTCTTCGGAGGGGGTGAAGTCGCTGCTGGGCTCTCTTGACCAGAGCTGTGGTGTTGGCCGTGGACGTCAGGTCATCAGACAGGTGTAGTCCTAAGAACTTCATGCTGCTGACCCTTTCCACATCAGCTCCGTCGATGTGCAGAGGTGCATGGTGTTGTTTCCCCGCCCTCCTGAAGTCAACCACCATCTCCTTAGTTTTTCCCACGTTAAGAATGAGGTTGTGGGATTTGCACCAACCTGTGAGCAGCTCCACCTCCATCCTGTACGCCGATTCATCGTTGTCACTGATGAGACCCACTACTGTTGTGTCATCAGCGAACTTGCTGATGAAGTTGTTATTGAGTCTGGCAGTACAGTCGTGTGTCAGCAGACTAAACAGAAGGGGGCTTAGGACACAGCCTTGGGGTGAGCCAGTGCTCACGGCTATGGTTTTTGATGTCCTACTGCCCACCCTGACTGTCTGCTGCCGCTGCGACAGGAAGTTCAGGACCCAGCTACATGTGCCAGCATCAACCCCCAACAGCTCCAACTTCTCCACCAGCTGCTGCGGGATGATTGTGTTGAAAGCGGAGCTGAAGTCTATGAAGAGGACCCTGGCATAGGTGTTTTTCCGATCGAGATGTGACAACACGAGGTTCAGTGTTGTTGAGACTGCGTCCTCTGTGGATCGGTTGGCTCTGTAGGCGAACTGCAGTGGGTCTAGGTCGGCAGGTAGACTGTTTTTGATGTGCTGCATAACTAGTCGCTCAAAACACTTCATTACAATGGGTGTTAGGGCCACTGGTCGAAAGTCGTTATGGCAGGCTGGGTTTGGTTTCTTCGGTACAGGGACGATGGTGGCACTCTTAAGACAATTCGGCACTACTGCCTGGCCGAGTGAGATGTTAAAAATGTCTGTGAAGACATCCTTCAGTTGCTCGGCACAGTCTCTTAGAACGCATCCAGGAATGTTGTCCGGCCCTGCAGCTTTGCGTGGATTGACGCTGGCGAAGGCCTTTTTAACTCTGGCTGTGGACAGCCTGAGCGACTGGTCACTGGGAGATGGCAGTGGTGCACGTGTCTGGGTGCTGTTTTTAACCTCAAACCGTGCGTAGAACTCGTTCAGTTCATCTGGTAGGGAGGGGTTGCTTTGGCATATCCGCATCGGGGGAGGCTTGTAGTCAGTGATGGTCTGAAATCCCTGCCACAAGCGACGTGTGTCTTTGTCATTTGCGAAGTGGCTATTGAGTTTTTGTACATACCGCCTCTTCGCTTCCCTGATCCCCCGGGATAGGTTACCCCTTGCCAGTTTGTATGCTTCGTTGTCCCCAGATTTGAATGCCGCATTCCGGATTCTCAGTAGGGAACACACTTCCCCAGTTAGCCAAGGTTTCTGATTGGCACGCCTCCTGATGGTTTTTACCACCGTTACATCCTCAATACATTTGTTGATGTATGCGATGACGGATTCTGTATATTCTTGGAGGTTGATGCCACTGTCGTCTGTTGCTGCCTCTCTGAAAATGGCCCACTGTGTGGTTTCAAAACAGTCCTGTAGTGCTGCCGTTGCTCCCTGTGGCCATGTTCTGACATCTTTGACCGTTGGCCTGTCCTGTTTCACCCTGGGTCTATATGCAGGTGTGAGCATGACCGCTAAGTGGTCAGAGTTGCCGATATGGGGGAGGGGGGCTGCTTTATATGCATCTTTAATGTTGGTGTACACCAGGTCTAGTTTGTTCTTCCCCCTGGTTGCAATGTTCACGTGCTGGTAGAATTTAGGCAGAACAGATTTGAGACTTGCCTCAATTGATGAATTCTTTTTTATATGAGAGCTATAAGTTAAAAGCAAAATTGATGAATTCATATTCACATACTAGATTGTCCTATCTGATATGGTCACATTTATATATGGTACTATGTGGTTCTAATATCTTTTTTATTTCTACGTTATTATTTTATGCTTATGGCCTACATACATTGTATATGCTAAATATATACCTGGTTTCTGGGGATATGGACAAATATTGCCATCTTTCCCATCAGTAATTCTACATTGCAAATTATTTGAAACATTTTGGGGTGCTGTTACAGAAGATCCCTACTTTTCTTTCCTGTGAACACTTTAGTTAATATTAATCATATTTAGTGAGCATGCATTAAGTATAGGATTCTGGCTATAATTTTTTCACAATCTTCCTGACTATTAATATAGGCATCATCTGTTTGGTTATGACTAATAAAGGATATCATTAATAAGCTCTTACTGATGGAAATAAAAATGAATCCACAATTTAATCATATTCTGAATTAGATAATGGATCTTGGAGAATCATAGAATTACTGAATGTTAACAGAAAGAAGCCACTTGCACTCTTTGTAATTTTAGCCAATCCTTTCCTTGGGAAGCTAACAAACGTTGTGTACTTGATACATTTTCAATTGCCTATTGAATTACTTTTGTCTTGTGTACAAGCATTACCTCTTTCCCAGCTGATTTAGACCAAGAATGATCCATATTGGACGCTACAGGTCAAATCCACTTCTCATCTGAGAAATGGCATGAATTCCATACAGTACTCTTGGCATTTCCCTTCGCATGCACAAGGACACTTGGCATACCTGCTCATGTGAGAATATAGCAGAGCCAAACTTCCTCAGTGAGGTTTGAAGGGACTGTGCTTCACTGCTGGAATTCTTGTAGCTTCCAGCAGAGTTGTGTTAATTTACTGCAATCTGCCGATTGTAATTCAAGAAATAGCAATGTAATTTTAATCATAAAACTTCAGATTCCTTAAGAATATCATCGTTAATTATGCTGCTGGCCAGGTATAAATGGAGTCAATGGGAGGGAGATTAGTTTGTGTGATGGTCTGGGCTGCATCCACAATTTGCTGCAATTTCTTGCGGTCTTGGATGGAGCTGTTCCCAAATCAAGCTGTGATGCATCCTGATAAAATGCTTTCTGTGGCACATTTGTAGAGGGTGGTGAGAGTTGTAGAGGACATCCTGAACTTCCTAAGCCTTCTAAGGAAGTAGAGGCTTGGTGTGCTTTCGTGGTCATTGCTTCAACATGGATGGACCAGGAGAAGTTGTTGGTGATATTGACACCTAGGAATTTGGAGTTTTCAACATTCTCTACATCGGTGCCATCAATGTAAACTAGGGTATGTGAACCGCTTCACTTTCTGAAGTCGATCATTATCTCCTTTGTCTTGCTGACATTGAGGGAAAGGTTGTTGTCTCGACACCAGAGCACAAGGTTCTGGATCTCCTTCCTGCACTCCTCATCATTATTTGATATCTGGCCCACAATGCAAATTTGAAAATTGAATTAGATTTGTACATGGCTGCATAGTCGTAACTGTATAAGGAGTAAAGAGGGACTGGACTCTTTTTTTTTTGCAGTTTCAGGGTGGCACAGTGGCAGAGCTGCTGCCTTACGGCGACAAAGAACGTGGGTTTGATCCTGATTACGGATGCTTTCTGTGCAGAGTTTATACATTTTCCTTCTGACTGGATGAGTTTTCTCCGGGTGCTCTTGTTTCCTCCCAGGAGGTACAGGTTTGTAGGTTGATTGGCTTCTCAAAATTGTCCCTAGTGCGTAGGACATAGAACTAGTATACAGGTGATGAATGGTCAGCGTGGGCTTGGTGGGCGAAGGGCCGTTCTCCACTATGTATCTCCAAACTAAACTAATAAACTAAACCACTCTTGGCATTATGTGGTATTCACATTCCATCCTGACTTTTATCAAAATCATGAACCCGTTATATTTCCTTGCAGGAGAAACTGAACATAAAATACAAACAAAACTGAGCCTCTGAGAACATCTGAAATCATATTAAGATTACAGACATTAAACAATAGAAAAGCAGAAATGGGAGGTCACAATTTTCCCACATGTTCATGACACTCAACCACAACCTTTTATTCCAAATCTCTTAATTGAATTGATTAAAACACAGGAATTGAAAAGTTTTAGTCTAACATAATACAATCTCAATCTATGTGAAGTAATTTCAGACAGTTTCTTGTTGCAAACATTATAAAATATGTTTTTCTATATCTAAACCCAAGCAAGTACTAAGTAGTGCTATTTGTCACCTATTTCTGCTGTGCCATGGCAATCATTTAATGAGCTGCAGGAAGGAGCATGAGGTGCATGAGTGTGGCAGGGGCAACTGAAGGCTTGAGAGGCTGGAAAAGGAATTGTTTCATAAGGATGCCACGTTTCTAAGACAAATTCTTCCTAATTATTGACCAGCTTTGCATCGTTGTATAAATCCTTTACAGAATAAATCTCTTTTAAGAGCATAAAACACAGTTAATTGGCCCCTTAAGCCAGCTCCAACTTTCAATAGGATCATGACTGATCCAATCTTAGCCTCAACTGCACATTCTACGTATCTCTCCATTCCCCTTCATAAACTTGTAGTTCAAATATCTGTCAATCTGCACCTTGAATGTATTTGGTGACTTGACCTCAATAGTTCACTGGATTGATAATTCCAAAGATTCATGACCGCCTAAAATGGGAAAAACACTTATTCTGAAATTATGCTCTCTGGTTTTGGATACCTCTACTAGGAGAAATATCCTCTCACCTTCCCAGTCAATCTCCCTCTGGGGGAGGGGATGGAGGGGAGGAGAGAGAGGGGAGAGAGAGGGGGAGAGCGAGAGGGGAGAGGGAGGGGGGAGGGGGAGAGAGAGGGTGTGCTGAGGGGGGGAGGTGAGGGTAGGGGGAGAGTGGGGAGCAGGGAGGGGGGAGGGAGGGTGGAGGGAAGGGGGTAGGGGTGTGTGTGGAGGGGAGGGGGGTTTAGGGGAGGGACGGTGGGGGGGGGGGGGATGGGGGGGGAGGAGAGGGAGAAAAAGAGAGGGAGAGAGAGGGAGAGAGAGGGGGGGGGGGGGGAGGAGGGGGGGGGGGGAGGGAGGGGGGGAGGAGGAGGGGGGAGGGGAGAGGGGGGGGGGGGAGGAAGGAGGGGGGGGGAGGGGGAGGGGGGAGAGGAGGAGGAGGGGGGGAGGAGGGGGGAGGAGGAGGGGGGAGGAGGGGGGGGGGGGGGGGGGGGGTGGGAGAGGGGAGGGGGGGGGGGGGGGAGGGGAGGGAGAGAGAGAGAGGGGGGGAGAGAGAGAGAGGGTGCCTTTTTACTTCAACTCAAACAACCATTTGCAGGCAGTGCTTTTTTCCTCAAACTAACCATATTTTCATTTTCAAACCACATTATGGGTACTCACAGCTGTGGAGACATTTGTTCAGTGTTATTCAGAGCTCTGATTGAGGCACACCACTTGCAGAGACTGATTGAGGCACACCACTTCCTGGTTTTATAGTCCCTTCCCCTCCCTCCAGCAGGGGCAGCAGAGAGAATGGGGAATTTTGTAAAAACATTAATATCTCTGTCATTTTTCATCGACGGGAAAAATCCTCGGCACACATGCGGCGGAGGGGGGCTCTGAGCAAGGTGGCCAAAAATGGCGGCCGTAGGTGGCGGCGTTCTCTCGGAAATCGCAGCACAGAAGGCCAAAAGCGGTCAAGAACAGAGATTTAGTAATATAGATAATTTTATACTCCCTGCTCTTGTAACAAAGATCAACATTCCATTTAGCTTCCTAATTACTTGTGGTGCAGGAATGGCAACTTTTTATTTGTGCAGTGTGGCTGTCCCATAGCTCCAGCAGCCTTGATTTAATTCTAATGTCTGTTATTATCTGTGTGGAGTTTGTACATTCTCCCTTTGAGAACTTGGCTTTCCTCAGGGTTCCCCCAGGATGCTACGGTTTCCTCCCACATCCCAAAGATATTTTGAAGTTAATTAGCCACTATAAATTGATCCAGTGTAAATGGATAGCAAGAAACTCAGAGGGTTGTTAATAGGAACGTGTGATTGAAATTAAATTACGGGGAACTACATAGGGGAATGGGGTTGATGGATTGCTCTGAGAGCCAGCATAGACTGGAAAAGCTGAATGTTCTTCTTCTATGTTATTTTGGAACATAAATAGCACTTTGTGGATTCACTCCAATTAAATTAGCAATCTTATTGGCAATCTTTATTCTTCTTTCCTAATTTAATAACTTTCCATTTTGCAAGCATTTATTCCATCTGCCATCTTCTTCCCCAATCACTTAACCTATCAATGTATAGGAAATAACTCCAGGTGCTGGTTTAAACCAAAGATAGACACAAAAAGCTGGAGAAAATGAATAGATGACGTTTTGGGTTGAGATCCTTCTTCAGACTGACTCTGTCTGAGCCGCTGAGTTACTTAATCTATCTATATCCATTTGCAAGTTCTTTGTGTTCTCTTCGCAACTTACTAACCCACCTATCTTGATATCATTGGCAAAATTGTATACGGTCTACATAGTCTCTTCATCCAAGTAATTGTCGTAGTTTCTCACCTGCGGTATCCATTACTCACCTAAAATGGCCCATTTATCTATATTTGTCCTCTGTTTTCTCTTTACTAATTATTTCCCATTTATTGTCGGGTTACCTTTTGAGATCTTTCAGATTAATTAATTAATTGTTCAGAGTGCTTTTCCCAGGGTTTAGGAATCAAGAACTATAGAGCATAGGTTTATAGGGAGAGGGGGAAAGATTGAGGGGCAACTTTTTCACACAGAGGATGGTGGGTACATGGAGCATGCTGCCAGAGGATGTGGTTGAGGCAGATACAATAACCACATTTAAAGGCATTTGGACAGGTACCTTTAGTTTAGTTCAGAGATACAGTGCAGAAATATGCCCTTCGGCCCATCGAGTCCGCACCGACCAGCGATCCTTGCACATTAACACTACCCTACACCAGGGACAATTTTCTTTACATTCATACCAAGCAAAATTAATTGTAGGTTTTGAAGTGAGCTAGGACCGAAATTCTCAGAGAAAACCCATGCAAACCCTGTACAGACAGCACCCGTAGCCAGGATTGAACCCGGGTCCCTGGCGACACTACTGCTGTGCCACTCTTGATAGGAAACGTTTAGGATATGGACCTGGATTGGAAACTTTTAGGATATGTGGCACGCACGTGCATATTGGTCTAGCTTGGAATGGGCATACGTAGCTACATTTGGCCAAAGGGCCTGTTTCCATGCTGTATCACACTATGAATTAATTAACATTAGGTATAGCCCCATGCGTAGTCTGGGGAATCATGTCACGATGAAAATTACAGCTGTTAAATATTGACCACTGGTTGTTTTACAAAGGAAAGGTAACAGAATCATTGATGCTATTATAGTAACTTTGGTTGATGGAGTTCAATATATGTTTGAAGACTGGGATTTGGATCTGAATAATCAAAATATCTTTTGAAAAACTGGCTTCCATTTCAAGAGAGTTAAAATGAAATAAGAAAGATATTTCAATTGTGCAGAATCTTGGAAAGAATAAAGTGTAGATTTATCAGAATTATATCAGTTTGATGTTGTAAGGATATGTTGCATAAGCGTTAGTTGTACTCCCCTGTGTTTAGAACCTTCAGGGAATGATTTAATCCAAATGTTTGAAGCAATTATGGGATTTAATAAGATACACAGGAAAAGCTATTTCCTCTGTTAGGAATATCAGGCGTAAATATTATGTAAGTGAAGCCAGGAATTAGTCTACATAAAACGACCCAGATATGGCTTCCATTTCAAGTTCCAGAGAGTGGTGAATCTCTGGAACTCTCTGCCACAGAGGGTAGTTGAGGCCAGTTCATTGGCTATATTTAAGAGGGTTAGATGTGGCCCTTGTGGCTAAGGGGATCAGGGGGTATGGAGAGAAGGCAGGTACGGGATACTGAGTTGGATGATCAGCCATGATCATATTGAATGGCGGTGCAGGCTCGAAGGGCCGAATGGCCTACTCCTGCACCTAATTTCTATGTTTCTATATCCGAAGCGTGCTCTCCCCAAAGGCTGTAAATGTTGCAATTAATTGAAATGACAAGATTGCGTTCAATATATTTTTGCGAGGTAAAGATATCAAGTGACATGGGTCAAATGGATACATTGCGTAGAATTACGGGTCACCTCTGATCTAATTGACTCGGTTAAGTGACAAGGTTCCGATTGATTTGTTATTCTCCGTATCCTTTACACACATAACACTCATACATTGAGGTCTCAAGGAAATTACGATTAATTCACACGCAGCTCTTTGATTTCAATCTGCAATATATGTCAGAAACAGCAACATTGCATGTTACACTGCAAGTATTTGTGCCCTGAGCTGAAAAATATATTTCCTCTCACCTTGTGAAAAATCATAAATATTTTTTAAAAATCAATGAAATATTAAGGAATGATGACGGCAACCAAACATTTTGTAAAATAGATGCAGCTGCTTATTTTTTAAAAGAGGGAACCAACCTATAAAAGTGGTTGTCACTCTAAATGAGCAGGTAGTAAGCAAAGATATTAGAGGAGCTATAATCTTTGGTAGTAAGTACTTGGTGGACTTGCCTCAGGGCTGTTGCCTGACCTCTAACCAAAGATCCTCTAGCAGCTTCCCCGCTTTGCATCTTTTTTTTTGTAAACCACCATCTGCAGTCTCTTTGTGTTGGCACTTTTAAAAAGTTTTACGACAATGTGGACGGACGAGTGAGGAGAAGGAAAAATAAACAACTATACTATGCGCTCCAAAACGAGTGGGCATGATGTTGTACAGGTTGCGGCTGACCCAGCCGCTATCAACTACTTCAGCGCTGTGTCTTTTTTTTGTTGGTAAACCGGCATCTGCAGACCCTTTGGTGTATTGCACTTTTGAAAGTTTTATAACAGCGATGAGGAGGAGGAGATTTTTTTTTAAAGCAACCCCGCGCTCTAGCTAAGCGAATGGTGGTGCGGTGCAGTGCAGGCTTGCTATAGGATCTTTGGTACAGGCTGCAGCTGACCCTGTCACATCTGTGTGTGTGTGTGTGTGTGCAAAGATCCTATCGTGTGTATGTGTAAAGATCCTATAGTGTGTGTGTGCGCAAAGATCCTATAGTGTGTGTGTGTGTGTGTGCAAAGACCCAAAGATACCGAGTGTGTGTGCAAATATCCTATAGTGTGTGTGTGTGTGCAAATATCCTATAGTGTGTGTGTGTGTGCAAATATCCTAGTGTGTGTGCAAATATCCTAGTGTGTGTGTGTGCAAATATCCTAGTGTGTGTGTGTGCAAAGATCCTATAGTGTGTGTGTGTGTGCAAAGATCCTATAGTGTGTGCGTGTGCAAAGGTCCTATAGTGTGTGTGTGTGTGTGTGCAAAGATCCTATAGTGTGTGTGTGTGTGTGCAAAGATCCTATAGTGTGTGTGTAAATATCCTATAGTGTGTGTGTGTGTGTGTGCAAAGATCCTATAGTGTGTGTGTGTGTGTGCAAAGATCCTATAGTGTGTGTGTGTGTGCAAAGATCCTATAGTGTGTGTGTGTGCAAAGATCCTAGTGTGTGTGTGTGTACGAAGATCTGTTAGTGCGTGTGTGTGTGCAAAGATCCTATAGTGTGTGTGTGTGCAAAGATCCTATATAGTGTGTGTGCGCAAAGATCCTATAGTGTGTGTGTGTGCAAAGATCCTATATAGTGTGTGTGTGCAAAGATCCTAGTGTGTGTGTGTGTAAAGATCCTATATTGTGTGTGTGTGCAAAGTTCCTTGAGTGTGTGTGTGTGCAAAGATCCTATAGTGTGTGTGCAAAGATCCTATAGTACGCGTGTGTGCAAAGATCCTATAGTGTGTGTGTGCAAATATCCTAGTGTGTGTGTGTGCAAATATCCTATAGTGTGTGTGTGTGTGCAAAGATCCTATAGTGTGTGTGTGTGCAAAGATCCTATGGTACGTGTGTGTGCAAAGATCCTAGTGTGTGTGTGTGCAAAGATCCTAGTGTGTGTGTGTGCAAATATCCTATAGTGTGGGTGTGTGCAAATATCCTATAGTGTGTGTGCAAAGATCCTATAATGTGTGTGTGTGTGTGTGCAAAGATCCTATAGTGTGTGTGCAAAGATCCTATAGTGTGTGTGTGTGCGCAAAGATCCTAGTTTGTGTGTGTGTGTATGTGCAAAGATCCTATAGTGTGTGTGTGTGTGTGTGCACCGATAGTGTGTGTGTGTGCAAAGATCCTAGTGTTTGTGTGTGTGCAAAGATCCTATAGTGTGTGTGTGTGTGCAAAGATCCTATAGTGTGTGTGTGCAATGATCCTATAGTGTGTGTGTGTGCAAAGACCCTATAGTGTGTGTAAAGATCCTATAGTGTGGGTGTGTGTGTGTGTGCAAAGATCCTAGTTTTTGTGTGTGTGCAAATATATCCTATAGTGTGTGTGTGTGCAAATATCCTAGTGTGTGTGTGTGTGTGTGCAAAGATCCTATTGTGTGTGTGTTGGCGCATAGATCCTATAGTGTGTGTGCGCAAAGATCCTAGTTTGTGTGTGTGTGCGCGCAAAGATCCTAGTTTGTGTGTGTGTGTGTATGTGCAAAGATCCTATAGTGTGTGTGTGTGTGCAAAGATCCTATAGTGTGTGTGTGTGCGCAAAGATCCTATAGTGTGTGTGCAAATATCCTATAGTGTGTGTGTGTGTGCAAAGATCCTAGTGCGTGTGCAAATATCCTATAGTGTGTGTGTGCGTGTGCAAATATCCTATAGTGCGTGTGTGTGCAAAGATCCTATATAGTGTGTGTGTGTGTGTGCAACGATCCTATAGTGTGTGTGTGTGTGTGCAAAGACCCTATAGTGTGTGTAAAGATCCTATAGTGTGTGTGAGTGTGCAAAGTTCCTAGTTTTTGTGTGTGTGCAAATATCCTATAGTGTGTGTGTGCAAATATCCTATAGTGTGTGTGTGTGCAAAGATCCTATAGTGTGTGTGTGTGCAAAGATCCTAGTTTGTGTGTGTGTGGGTGTGTGCAAATATCCTATAGTGTGAGTGTGTGCAAAGATCCTATATAGTGTGTGTGTGCAAAGATCCCAGTGTGTGTGTGTGCAAAGATCCTAGTGTGTGTGTGTGCAAAGATTCTATAGTGTGTGTGTGCAAAGATCCTATATAGTGTGTGTGTGCAAAGGTCCTATAGTGTGTGTGTGCAAAGATCCTATAGTGTGTGTGTGTGTGTGCAAAGATCCTATATAGTGTGTGTATGTGCAAAGATCCTATAGTGTGTGTGTGCAAAGATCCTATAGTATGTGTGTGTGCAAAGATCCTAGTGTGTGTGTGTAAATATCCTATATAGTGTGTGTGTGTGCAAAGATCCTAGTGTGTGTGTGTGCAAAGATCCTATAGTGTGTGTGTGCAAAGATCCTATAGTGTGTGTGTGTGCGCAAAGATCCTATAGTGTGTGTAAAGATCCTATAGCGTGTGTGTGTGCATATCTCATCGTGTGTGTGTGTGTGTGCAAATATCCTATAGTGTGTGTGTGTGCAAAGATCCTATAGTGTGTGTGTGTGTGCAAAGATCCTATAGTGTGTGTGTGCAAAGATCCTATAGTGTGTGTAAAGATCCTATAGCGTGTGTGTGCAAAGATCCTGGTTTGTGTGTGTGTGCAAATATCCTATAGTGTGTGTGTGTGCAAAGATCCTATAGTGTGTGTAAAGATCCTATAGTGTGTGTGTGCAAAGATCCTAGTTTGCGTGTGTGTGTGCAAAGATCCTATAGTGTGTGTGTGTGCAAAGATCCTATATAGTGTGTGTGCAAAGATCCTAGTGTGTGTGCAAAGATCCTATAGTGTGTGTGTGTGCAAAGATCCTATAGTGCATGTGTGTGCAAAGATCCTAGTGTGTGTGTGTAAAGATCCTATTGTGTGTGTGTGTGTGCAAAGATCCTATAGTGTGTGTGTGCGCAAAGATCCTATAGTGTGTGTGCAAATATGCTAATGTGTGTGCAAAGATCCTATATAGTGGGTGTGTGCAAAGATCATATGGTGTGTGTGTGTGTGTAAAGATCCTTGTATGTGTGCACAGATCCTAGTGTGTGTGCAAAGATCCTAGTTTGTGTGTGCAAAGATCCTAGTGTGTGTGTGTGCAAAGATCCTATAGTGTGTGTGTAAAGATCCTATAGTGTACGTGTGTGTGCAAATATCCTAGTTTGTGTGTGTAAATATCCTATAGTGTGTGTGTGCAAAGATCCTATAGTGTGTGTGTGTGCAAAGATCCTATAGAGTGTGTGTGTGCAAAGATGAGAGTGTGTGTGTGTGCAAAGATCCTATAGTGTGTGTGTGTGCGCAAACATCCTATAGTGTGTGTGTGTGTGTAAAGATCCTGTAGTGTGTGTGCAAATATCCTATAGTGTGTGTGTGTGCAAAGATCCTATAGTATGTGTAAAGACCCTAGTGTGTGTGTGTATGTGCAAAGATCCTATAGTGTGTGTGTGTGCAAAGATCCTATATAGTGTGTGTGTGTGCGCAACGATCCTATAGTGTGTGTGTGTGCAAAGATTCTATATAGTGTGTGTAAAGATCCTATAGTGTGTGTGTGTGTGCAAAGTTCCTAGTTTGTGTGTGTGTGCAAATATCCTATAGTGTGTGTGTGCAAATATCCTATAGTGTGTGTGTGTGCAAAGATCCTATAGTGTGTGTGTGTGCAAAGATCCTGTGTGTGTGCAAAGATGTGTGTGTGGGTGTGTGCAAATATCCTATAGTGTGAGTGTGTGCAAAGATCCTATATAGTGTGTGTGTGCAAAGATCCCAGTGTTTGTGTGTGCAAAGATCCTAGTGTGTGTGTGTGTGCAAAGATTCTATAGTGTGTGTGTGCAAAGATCCTATATAGTGTGTGTGTGCAAAGGTCCTATAGTGTGTGTGTGCAAAGATCCTATAGTGTGTGTGTGTGTGCAAAGATCCTATATAGTGTGTGTATGTGCAAAGATCCTATAGTGTGTGTGTGCCAAGATCCTATAGTATGTGTGTGTGCAAAGATCCTATAGTGTGTGTGTGTGCAAATATCCTATATAGTGTGTGTGTGCAAAGATCCTAGTGTGTGTGTGTGCAAAGATCCTATAGTGTGTGTGTGTGTGCAAAGATCCTATAGTGTGTGTGTGTGCGCAAAGTTCCTATAGTGTGTGTAAAGATCCTATAGCGTGTGTGTGCAAAGATCCTAGTTTGTGTGTGTGTGTGCAAATATCCTATAGTGTGTGTGTGCAAAGATCCTATAGTGTGTGTGTGTGTGCAAAGATCCTATAGTGTGTGTGTGCAAAGATCCTATAGTGTGTGTGTGTGTAAAGATCCTATAGTGTGTGTGTGCAAAGATCCTGGTTTGTGTGTGTGTGCAAATATCCTATAGTGTGTGTGTGTGCAAAGATCCTATAGTGTGTGTAAAGATCCTATAGTGTGTGTGTGTAAAGATATTAGTTTTGCGTGTGTGTGTGCAAAGATCCTATAGTGTGTGTGTGTGTGCAAAGATCCTATAGAGTGTGTGTGTGCAAAGATCCTAGTGTGTGTGCAAAGATCCTATAGTGTGTGTGTGTGCAAAGATCCTATAGTGCATGTGTGTGTGCACAGATCCTAGTGTGTGTGTGTATAGATCCTATTGTGTGTGTGTGTGTGCAAAGATCCTATTGTGTGTGTGTGTGTGCAAAGATCCTATAGTGTGTGTGCAAATATCCTAATGTGTGTGCAAAGATCCTATATAGTGGGTGTGTGCAAAGGTCATATAGTGTGTGTGTGTGTGTGTGCAAAGATCCTAGTGTGTGTGTGTGCAAAGATCCTTGTATGTGTGCACAGATCCTAGTGTGTGTGCAAAGATCCTAGTTTGTGTGTGCAAAGATCCTAGTGTGTGTGTGTGTGCAAAGATCCTATAGTGTGTGTGTAAAGATCCTATAGTGTACGTGTGTGTGCAAATATCCTAGTTTGTGTGTGTAAATATCCTATAGTGTGTGTGTGCAAAGATCCTATAGTGTGTGTGTGTGCAAAGATCCTATAGAGTGTGTGTGTGTGCAAAGATCATAGTGTGTGTGTGTGCAAAGATCCTATAGTGTGTGTGTGTGCGCAAACATCCTATAGTGTGTGTGTGTGTGTAAAGATCCTATAGTGTGTGTGTGTGTGTAAAGATCCTATAGTGTGTGTGCAAATATCCTATAGTGTGTGTGCAAAGATCCTATAGTGTGTGTGTGCAAAGATCCTATAGTGTGTGTGCAAATATCCTATAGTGTGTGTGTGTGTGCAAAGATCCTATAGTGTGTGTGTGTGCAAAGATCCTATAGTGTGTGTGCAAATATCCTATAGTGTGTGTGTGTGTGTGCAAAGATCCTATATAGTGTGTGTGTGTGTGTGCAAAGATCCTATATAGTGTGTGTGTGTGTGTGTGCAAAGATCCTATATAGTGTGTGTGTGTAAAGATCCTATATAGTGTGTGTGTCTCTGCAGCGCTGGTTGTCGAGCGGGCGGGCGCGAGGGAGGGCGCGAGGGCGGGCCCGGCTTCACCATGATGTCACCATCGACCGTTGGATCCAAACCGTCCACCCCGTCCCCGCGCAGCCCCGCCCCGCCCCCTCGCGCAGGCCCGTTACGTGATGACGCCGGGTGACGGGGGTCGGCGCCGGTCTCCAGGGAGATAGGAGGAGGAGGCGGCGGCCATGAAGCTGCGGCCTGGACGCGCACAGTGAACGCCATCCACCGGCGGTGGGCCGCTCTGGAGCGCTGCAGTCCGTGTGGGTGGGGGGGCTTTAAAAAAAATAGTAAACAAACAAATAAGACCATTTTTCGCTGCTAGTCTTGTTGTTGGAGGAGGAAGAGGTGGAGAGGGGGAGGAATAAGGTCCAACAACGCGCTATTAACATGGTCCTGCAACGCCAGCTCCACTGAGAGCCAGGAGGGGAGAGACGGGGAAAAGTGCATCGCCACTTGCGCCTGTTTATCTGCTGTATCTCCGTGCAAGCGTTTATTTTGAAGTCCAGGCAAATAAAAAAAGAATGCATCTTGTTTAAAGCAACGATTAACGTCTACCACTGCACGGCGAGCAGCATCATTCAGCAAGAATACAAACACAGACGATCTGAAAGGGGGTTTCCTCCTCTCACACACACACACCTCGTGTGTACATAAAAGGAAAAAAAAGGTGAGAGAAGTCTGGGAAGAAGGTGTGCTGGAGACCAGCAAGAAGTCGGATACTATTAGTAATGCCCATGTCTCTGGTGCAAGCCTGCCGCAGTCTGGCTCTCTCAACATGGCTGCTTTCTTTCTGCTTCGTGCATTTGTTGTGCCTGGACTTCACGGTGGCGGAGAAGGAGGAATGGTACACGGCTTTCGTCAACATCACGTACGTGGAACCGGCCACCTCGGAGTGGAGGTCGGAGAAGAGCGAGTGCGGCCGCTACGGACAGCATTCGCTCAAGCAGGACGCCAGGGGGTTGCTGGCTCTGCCCTCTCACCATGACAAGCTGGCGTGTGACCCTCAGGCCAAGTTTCAGGTGCCCGCCGCTGCTGCCACCCGGGGCTGGATCGCAGTCATACCCAGGGGGAACTGCACTTACAAGGAGAAAATCTGGCACGCTGTCAGGCAGAATGCATCCGCTGTGGTCATTTACAACTTGGGGGCTAGCAACGTCAATGAGACTATCACGATGCCTCATGGAGGTGAGCCGGTTTGCAGGGTGAATGGGGATGTATGTGCTGGTTTATAGATGGGGAAAAGTTGATTATTTTATCTACGTAACTAACAAACACCATATCTGCCACTTCCTCCTTCCCCAAAATGTTGGCGTGAAAGTAAAACACTATTTATCACTTTAATGAATTTGTATTCTGTTATTCTATAATATTTTTCAGTCTTTCGTCCCTGTGCAATGCAGGTGAGACAGAATAGGGTTAGAAGAAGCTAAGTGGTATTTTTAACTCGAGGTCTATAATTGTAGGCTCATCCTAAAACCTTTGTTAAATCACCTCCACAACTAATATTATTTGGAGGCATCTTGCATTAGCTCTCAATGTTACATCTACCCAACCGTATGTCAAGTTTTAATATTTATCTGTTTTGGTACATTAAATACACTATAATTATACTTGTTGTGCTGTTGTTAATCTTAATATGCCAATAATAATTATTTAATCTGTAAGGTATATAAAAAGAAATGGGTTACCTTGAAAGTAGTAGTTGCTAAGTTGCGATCGATATTAGTTAAAACTTTAAATGAAACAAACATGTTATACTTAAGTTAATAAACCTGGTTTTAAGATTCATCTTTAAATATATCCTGGAGCTATGTCACCTTTAATTAAATGTAGTAGATTAAGCTTGTATTGAATTGCTTTATCAAAAAATCAAATTAGCGACTGCCTCAGAGACTTAAATTTGATCCTATTTTTAAATAGCTGGTATCCGATTGTTGGTGGTAAGTGGTATTAATTGATTTAAAGTTATTAAAAGTAACCTAAAGTAATTCAGTAAAATTGTGTTCAATAAGTTTGGAAAGACCATGTGTGATTGGGGAAAATTGATAGAAATCAAATAATATAGTGAAGGTACACGTCTCTTTTCCGAATATTTCTAAAATGGCATTGTGTGAAATGGGTGCTTATTATATATCCCTTCTGCAGTTTGTTTTTACTTGACAAATGAAGTATATAACATTTATTTTAGAAACAAGGAACTGCAGATGTTAGTTTACGAATGAAGACATAGAGTGCTGGAGTAGCTCAGTGGATCAGGCAGCACCTTAGGAGAACATGGATAGGCGCTTCCATCAATCTGAAGATGAGTCCCGATTTGGAATGTGGCCTATCCATGTTCTTCTGAGATTCTGCCTGAGTCACTGGGCTACTGCACCACTCTGTGACTTCCAACAGATCATTTATTTCCACTTTTGTTTAAATTCACATGCCTTGGGCAAAACAATAAAACTGATTTCTCTGTCCATTCTTTGATTAGCTAGTGGGTCCTTCAGGGTTGAAAGTATAAATTCACTTTAGATCCTTGCTGCTGTGATGGCGCTAATTTTTTCCTGATTCAGTACCTTATCAAGTGATTTTGTATGACTTTCTTCCATTAGTAATCTTGTCATACTTTGGTCATTGAACAAGTTGAAAATTGTTAGAAAATAAATGTTTCTGTCCCGTGCAAATGTCTTTGCTGCATCGTCACGTTTTTTGAAAGGAAAGGTTGTGTCGAAACACATTGATGCACTTCAGACCAAATCACTAATAGAGCACCTGAATTTTCTACGCTAGGACTTTTAATAGTTTTGAAGGAAAGTAACTGAAAATTGATGGTAAAGTATTTTGTGATGTTTTTGTGATGTTTTTGGAATGAGTTTGAGTCGGGCTCCGGGCAAGTAACTTTTGCTTAAGCAACTTAAGGGAATTATATCTTATATGAACTTATATACCATGTAGGTAGTAAATTCAGGTAGTAAATTCATTTTTTATGAGCCTGAGTATTGAAGAAATAATTTCTAGTAACTTAGTTCACAAGCATTATGTAGGGGCATGACAATTATATCTCATAAATTGTGTAAAGCTAAATCTCAGCTCTGTTTGGTAGTCCACATCATTAGCATGTTCTTGGGACTTGTATGGTTCTGCCAGATGCTGAAAGTGTTGTATGTGTGTTCATATAAACAGAAAATGCTATCAAATTTCCGTCTGTAGAGATAAACAGAGCTATTATTTCAGGAAAGGTTCATTTGAAAAGTTTGTGTTCATGTTTAAGTAATGTTTGATTGAGATACATGAACATCATAATGGAAGTTTTTACTTTAGATACAGTGGTGCTTATTAAGGTAATTTCTCATGAAACCACATGTATTTTCTATATTTAATAAAAATGTTTATCTTACTGCACAAAATCTAGTTTTTTTGTCATTGTTTGTGGATGATAATCTGCAAATTGTAGAATGTACAATTTGTCTGAGAAGGCTAATGAGGTCAATGTGGGTCAGGAGGTACTAGATTTGGCATGCATGTGTTTAGATTCAGGGGGGTATACATTTCTTCCAATGTTTATGTTGAGCGGCTGTGTACTGATAAAACAAAGACACACAGTTCACAACCCAACAGAAAAGTTTCTGGACCAGTGTAAAGTGGAGAAGTTATATTTTTTCAAGAAGGCCTTGAGAACGTCTTCATCATGGAGCTTGAAACTGTGTTTCTGGAGTCTCCTGTTGTGCCTACCAATAACAGGGGCATACCAATCGGGGCTAACTGAGTATTTAAGGCCTTAGTGCCAGGGATGTTTCTTTAAATATGATTTCTCCCAATCCCTCCCAAATTGGGGAATTTTCTTGGTTTCTCCCAAAATCCTCACAATTCCACTGGAAGAGAGCTGTGTTAGTGGTAATTCTCCAGTGTTCAGAAGCATTTTGGGGGCAGCTTTCATTACTGCCAAATAGATCTTGAGCTTTGTGTTAAATGTGATGTCTTGCTCTTGAAATGTTTTTTTCTATTGGGCAACCTAAAGCTGTTCTGGCACATTCAATTTTGAATGTGCCACAAAATGCTGGAGTAACTCTGGAGGCAGCATCTCTGGAGAGATGGAATGGGTGACGTTTCGGGTCGAGACCCTTCTTCAGACTATGCTGGTGGCCTTGCTGAGGCAGCGTGAAGTGTAGATGGAGTTAATGGAAGTGAGGTTGGTTTTATGATGGTCTGGGCTACATCCACAACTCTGCAATTTCTTGTGGTCTTGGATGGAGATTTTCCCAAAACAGGCTGTTCATTCCGATTAGATGCTTTCTTTGGTGCATCTGTATAAGTTGGGGGTTGTTGTGGACATATCAATCTTCCTAAGCTTTCTAAGGAATGAGAGGCATTGGTATACTTTCTTGCCAATAGCTCAATGTTGCTGGCTCAATTGCCGGTGATATTTATTTCTAGGAACTTGAAGCTTTTGACCATCTCTCTTAACACCATCAATGTGAATTGGGGTTTGTGTACTGCTTCGCTTCCTGTAGTCGATCACAATTCCTTCAATGCTGACATTGAGGGAAAGGTTGTTATCTTGCTAATGAATTACAAGGTTCTCAATCTCCTTTCTGTATTCTGTCTTGTCATTGTTCGATATCCAGCCTACTATGGTGGTGTTGTCTGTAAACCTGTAGATTTAGTTGGATTGGCATTTGGCTGCACTGGCGTGAGTGTATAAGGATTCTAGTAGGCGGCTGAGAATGCATCCTCGTGGGGCACCAGTGTTGAGAATAATTTGTTTACTTTCCTTAATGATTGTAGTCTGTGGGTCAGGAAGTTGAGGATCCAGTTGTGTGTTTAAAGTTGAGTTTGGTTGTGATAATGGTATTGAAAACAAAGCTCTGGTTGATGATTAGGAGTCTGACGTAGGTGTCCTTCTTATGTAGGAGTTCCGGGAATGCCAGGGAGATGGCGCGGAGTTACTCCAGTTTTTTGTGTCTGTCTTCGGTACAAACCGGTATCTGGTTGCCAAGCCGGGCAAAATGACTCGGTGTTTAGGTTGCCCAGTGGCGCTTTGAGTGGTCAATGGCACCCGGGCAACCGTTAATTTCGAGCCCTGTGTGATCAAGACTAGGCTGCCCGGGAAGAAGCCCTAGACAGCCAGCGCCTCTACTGAGTCTAAGGCTGAGTGGCCAGGGCAAGCCTGAGACGCCAGTATCTCTTCATGCCCACGGACAACGAGCGACTGCCGACACACAGGGGCAAATACTGAGCTACCAGGATAAGCTAGAAACCACCAGCGCTCTCTATTCAAGCACCAAAGCTGAACTTCAAAAATAGGCCTGCGACTGCCAGTGCCTTCTCTCAAGGCAAGGATGCAGTGCAGGGAGAAGCCTGAGATCATCACACCTCATCCTTCGAGACCAAGACACAGCTGCCGGTCCAAGCCAAAGATTTCCAGCACAGCCACCTATGCACCGTGACGATGAGTGACAGCACGCCCATGTGGCACTGTGGTCCTTTCTTATCACTGTAAATAAATCATATCACGTGAGTTCACCTTACTGAGTTTCGGTGTGGTCATTGGCGAACCTAGCGTCATCCTTGACACTGCAACATTTATAAACTAGCTTAAAAGGACAACATTTAAAAATAAAAGAAACAAAAAATTAACAGCATGCACAGTATCTAAAACTTGGAAATTTCAGTGATTTGCAATGTACAAACAGCTGTGATTAAAATTAACAACTATGTCTATATAAAGGATAGAACTGTCAAGTAAATATTGCATTTATATCATCAAATAGGATGGGGGAAAATAAAGTTGGTGCACTAATTGAAGGCGCACTAGGATAGTAGGCACAAATTCTTGGCACAAATGTCAACCAATGACTAGCTTCAGCTTGAAGTTTAAATGTGGGCCTATCGCGTTTAGAGACATATTAATGCAGTAGATTTTAAATTGACCAAGAACTTGCGCTAGCCACATGAATGTAAGGCCATGACTGCAAACCAGATGTGGGTATCTTACAACTGGTTTCTTGATTTCTCAGAATCTTTACAACATTAATAAGAAATGATTTTGAGATGTAATGGAATGCATTTCAATTGTCTGCAAGATTGCATCTTCTTCAAAACTCAAGAAGCTTGACTACATCCATAACAAAGCATTTGTGTTGTCTGGACTGCTTAAATGTTCACTGCTGTGCATGTGGCTTTGGGTAACACCTCCAAACCATGCTGTGGCAACTCATCAAGTTTTTTCAACAACATTGCCAAACCTGTATTTACCACCAATAAGCACAGGCATCATTGGCAAGGTCTTCCAATTCCTTCACCCGTACAAGAATACCCTGGAACCCATTATTTAAGAGCAGTGAGTAGGTTTGTAAGCAATTTTCAGGGCAATTAGGACTATTTAGTGAATGCTGGGCTTGCATGAAAAATCCACATACTATATAGTTCATGAGATATAAAACAGCCATAACAAACTAACAGGGTTGAAACAAATTTAAATAGTAAGGAGTGGTGAGACATACCAACAGAAGTATGTGGCAAGAGATTGTAAAACTGGCAATCGTAAATGTTTCACAATATGTCCTTCCTTGCTCAGCTACATTAGTGATGAATCCAATCTGAATCTAGTAATGGAACATGAGCTGGAAGAAAAGCAAATGAGAACATCAAAGAAATATGACTATAATGTAGGATTCAAGATGAGTATTTAGGAATAAAGCTGATTTTAAGAGCAAGGCACACTAAGGAAAGCATGCTTAAAAAAATAAAATAATGGGAGACCTATAAAGCAATGCAACATTTCATTGGAAAGATCAACTTAATTTGGGGCCACTCAAGAATTGTCTAACTTCCCCTGTAGGACTTCAAAAGACCCTGAAATTGCATTTTGGATTCAAAGATTATTATTGCTGCACACAACTAGCTACAGCCATCTTCAGCTTTTTCATTCACATCTATTCCTTCAGTGGGGATGTTTGCTGACAATGACACAATGAGCAATTTCAACTCCTTAGAAAATGATACGGCTCGTGCTCAGCGAGATCTGAACAACATTCAGAAATGGGCTAGTGGATGGCAAGTAACATTTGTATCTCAAAAGTGTCAGGGACTAACCATCTCTAACAAGAGGTAAGCGGACCACCTTTTGATATTAAGTTGCATTACCATCATCAGGTTTCCCCACTGACAATATATTTATCAGATGCAAAACTGAACCAACTACGGGAACAAGTCAGTAGCTGTGCATCCTGCAACTGAATAACCACTCTAAAGCCTTTCTGCCACCCACACTGCATAAGTCGAGCATAATGGAATTCTCTCTACGTGGTTGTATAAGTGTAGCTCTTAAAATTACCTGAAGTACAACACCATCTGTGAAAAGAAGTCTGCTTAATTGGTATTGTGCTTAAATCACTGAGACATAGAAGGCTACAGACGATGTGCTGATAAATAAGATTTAGAAAAGATGGATAGTTGATAGTTGCATTGGATATGATGGACTGATGGGTCTATTTCTGTGCTGTATTACACAGGGCTCGAAATTAACGGTTGCCTGGGTGCCAATGACCACCCAAAGTGCCGCTGGGCAACCTAAACGCCGAGTCATTTTGCCCGGCTTGGCACTGGAGATACTGGTTACACGGCGCACTGGAGCCGCACTGGAGATATGGCGACGGCTGTTGTGCGGGGCAAAGATATTAGGTGCGGGGTGGCGAAGGGTCGGAGCAAATGACGGGCCCCGAACAGCGGCCGCGACAGTGGATCCATCGGCTCCCACACCCCGCCCGCCCTGGTAACAGCCGCTGCCTGCCACTCTGCCAACAACGCTTTCAAAACAAACCCTCCCGCATGCCGAGGCCAGGAGGAGGGAGGGAGGGGGAGGCCTCCTTCCGCCGTCTGAAGCAGCTGCACCAAAATTCCTATAGCTATAGGATCTTTGAGCTGCACCACTCGGCCCTGCACCTTGCTGTTGGCTGGCGGTGGCGAGGAGATCCCAACCGCCTCCCCCTTTGGCGGCGGCACTTGGCGGTGGACAGGGACGGTCAAGGCAGTGGGGCGATGTTGTCCGAGGAGCGCTGACCTTCCTTCCTCCCCACCTCCTCCCCCTCTCCCCTTCATCCTGTACTGATCCCCTCCCATTCATCCTGTAGTGATCCCCCATTTATCCTGCACAGACCCTCCTATCCACACTGTACTGACCCCCCCCCCCCCCCTCCATCCTGTACTGATCCCCCCCTGTTCATTTTGCGCTGATCCCCCCCCCCCTCCCCATCCATCCCGTACTGATCCCCCCCCCCATTCAACACCACTGACATCCCCCGTGCTCTCCCCTCACAATTTTACATACTCCAACCAACATGTACTAATTCACCAGCATCCAACCATTCCATCCATTCCACCGATTGCCTTATCAACCCCCCCCCCCCCCCCCCCCCCCCCCCCCCCCCCCCCCCCCCCCCCCCCCCCCCCCCCCTATCCTATCCACCCCTCCCTGACCCTATTGTGCTGGAAATATCTTCAGAGCGAACATTGACTATGTTTGATAATGGAATGCAATCAAATGTGTTTTAATTCCCAATGCTATTATTTGTTTTAGTCCATAAAGATGGATTAATTAAATTGTGAACACGTGAAACGTTAAAACCGCAGTGTTCGATTGTCACTGCTACTGTTGACACATTATTACATAATTCATTTTAACGACAAATCAATGCTCTTAATATGGAGTATCAGTACTGTAGTTATTTAATGAGCAACATTCATAACTATATGTTGGATTTATCCAGGTTTTACTTCTACAGTCAGTCATATACATCACAAATTGGGTCAGGAGATATTTCAGTTGAAATTTTAATGTTAATTCTGAAGTGGGAATGATGGAAACAGCGTTTATCAATACTTTTTTTTAAATCTGGTGCGTACAAACTGGGTATCTTCATTGCTGTTCACAACACGTACATATAATCTGAATGTCCAGTAATGTGGCGTTTTGACACCTTTAAACATATTACCAAAAGAACATTTGCTGCAGTTATGTCCTTTAGCCATCTCTTGTCAGTTAGTGTAATGTTTAACCTGTCAGATGGGTATAGTCGGTTTTAACAGTTATTATCATAAAATGCCTTTAGAAATTTCCTTGCAACCTGTATATTTCGTTAAGGATAAATTATGTGGGAAGCGAGAGTGTTTCTGTACCAATAGCAATAACAACCCATGCTATGGCCAAGTCATGGTAATTTTCGGTCCTTCACAGAAAACATGCTTGCATCAATCTGTAGTGTGCATGGTTAAGGATATATGTTACCATGGTCCAGGATTTATTGACACGGGTTGATCATACGCTGAATAATCCAACCACATTTTTGTTTGGAAGTGGAAAGAACTAATAGAAATTCCATTCATTGCAATGTGTAAAAAGAGTTGAGGTGCTGTATTATAATTTTGCTGCATGTCATTGTGGTATATATCATGTCTTGATTGGTGAATATGCTTAGTTTGTGACTTTATTTGAAGCAGAAATAATATGTGACTACTTCATTGAGCATAATTCCGACTGGTAACTACGCACTTCGTCCAAGCACATTATCGCACGCGCCGTGCAAACTGTCTTAAATGACCACCTAAACTGTCATTTGGCAACCTAAAAAGCTCCCAAGGTTGCCCAGCTGGAAACAGGGAAAAAAAGTTAAGTGAGAGCCCTGGGTTTGACAATTACTATGACCTACCCATCAGCTTAAACTTTCTTTCACTCTACTGCGATTGCACTGTGGCTGCAGTCTTTGCAACCTACAAGATGGACTCCACCTGCAACTTGCCCTTTCAATTCCACAGTCTGTTTCTAGATCTCACCGTCTCCATCACAGGAGACAGACTATTGACCGACATGCACTACAAACCCACTGACTCCCATAGCTAGCTAGACTACACTTGAAGTCGCAGTCTCCCGTAAGGAGGTGGTCTATTTGGGGGCTCCGGGCCGCGGGGTGTTGTCCAGTTTTTCCGACCATCCCGACCAGAGGGCTTGAACATCGGGACATCCGTAACGGCGACTATGGAGGGTCAAGGCCCCGACCGCGGGGGAACAAGGGAGGAGGAGGAGGACTGTCTGAACTGTATTGCCTTCCACCAGAATGAAAAATGCTGTGGTGGATGTCTGTGTTGAATTATGTTGTGTATTATGTCCTTTTTTTAATTAATTTCACTGCACCTTATGGTGCATGTGACAAATAGATTTGAACCTTTGAACCTTCTTCCCACCCTACCTCCCGTAAAGACTCCATCCCTAACTCCCAATTCCTCTGTCTATGCCGCATCTGCACCAAGAATGAGATTTTCCATACCAGGGCATTGGAGATATCCTCATTCTTTAGGAAACGATGGGTTCCCCATCTCCATTATATATGAGGCTCTCACTAGGGTCTCCTCGATATCCCACAGCTCTGCCCTTGCTACCCCTCCCGCTCCCGTATTCGTAACAAGGAGAGTCCCCCTTGTCCTCGCTTTCCACCCTATCAACTGTAGCAAACAGCATATACTGTAATGCTCCAACATTTTCACAACCTCCAATGGGATCCCACTACTAGCCACATCTTCCCTTCTCCACCCTTTTCTGCTTTCTGCAGAGACCGTTCCCTCGGCAAATCCCTGGTCAACTCTTCCCTTCCCACCCAAACCACCCCTTCCTCAGGTACTTTGCCCTGCAACCGCAGGAGATGCAACACCTGTCCCTTTGCCTCTCCCCTTGACTCCATCCAAGGACCCCGACAGTCTTTCCAGGTGAGGCAGAGATTCACTTGCACCTCCTCCAACCTCATCTGCTGTATCCGCTGTTCATAGAATAGAATGCTATTCATTGTCATTCAAACCTAGGTTTGAACGAAATATCATTTCTACAGTTTTTTACATTACAAAACAATCCAAGATCCACACTTAACACAGTTTACATAAACATCCATCACAGTGAGTCTCCAACATCTCCTCACTGTGATGGAAGGCAAAGATTTTATCTCTTCCCTTTGTTCCTTCTCCCGCGGTTCAGCAGTCCAACTGCAGTGTCGAGGCGAACTGGGGCTCCGATGTTTCCAGGTGTAAACTGTACATCGGCGAGACTAAGCACAGGCTCGGCAATCGTTTCGCTGAACATCTCCGCCTTAACCTACCTGATCTCCCGGTTGCTCAGCACTTTAACCCCCTCCCATTCCCAACCTGATCTTTTTGTCCTGGGCCTGTCATTGTCAAGAGTGAGGCCCTGCACAAATTGGAGGAACAGCACCTCATATTTCCCTTGGGTAGCTTACACCCCAGCAGTATGAACATTGACCTCTAAATTCAAATAACCCTTGCTTTCCCTCTCTCTCCCCATCCCCTTCCAAGTTCTCCTACCAGTCTTACTGTCTCCGACTACATTCTATCTCTGTCTTGCCCACTCTCCTGACGTCAGTCTGAAGAAGGGTGTCGACCGGAAACGTCACCCATTCCTTCTCTCCAGGGATGTTGCCTGGCCCGCTGAGTTACTCCAGCATTTTGTGTCTACCTTCCAGTTCCACATCCCGACTTAGAAATGTAAGGGCGTTCATAATTGCTGGTACGAAATCCTAAACTTTATGCACAGCAATATTATTGCTCAATCAAAAATTTAAGCCGTTATGGAAGAACAGCAAGATTTTGAGGGAATCTCATCTTGGATTAACTTCGAGGAGCAGAATAAGGCCATTCGGCTCATCTTCTCCGCCATTCAATCATGGCTAATCTATCTTACCCTCCCAACCTTATTCTCCTGCCTTAGCCCCATATCCCCTTACTAATCAAAAATCTGTCAATCTCTGCCTTAAAAATATTGATTGACTTGGCCTCCACAGCCGTCTGTGGCAACGAATTGCATGGATTCACCACCCTCTGACTAAATAAATTCCTTATCTCCTTTCTAAAGGTACATCCTTTTATTCTGGCCTCTGGTCTTAGACTCTCCCATTAGTGGAAACATCCTCTCCACATTCACTCTGGCCAGGCCTTTCACTTTTTGGTATCCTGCACCAGCACTCCCAAGTCCCTTTGGATCTCCGATTTCTGAATTTTCACTCCATTTAGAAAATTGGCTATGCCTTTATTCCTACTACCAAAATACATGACTCCACACTTTCCTACGCTGTATTTCATCTTTACAGCCCACTCTCCCTACCCGTGCAAGTCGTTCTGCAGAGTCCTTGCTTTCTTTACACTACCTACCCCCCCACCTATCTTCGTATCATCTGCCAACTTGGCCACAAAGGCTTCAATGGTTAAGGTACAGTTATCTAGTTTAATGACTGAACAGGCTTGAATTGTTTACTGTGCTATTGACTAGGATTATAATTGATGTGAAAATATGCCTTCAATTCAATTCAAAATGTAACAAAGCTCTCTATTGCTAAGCATTATAATAATAATAATGTTATCAGCAGTTTTGCATTAATCAAGAATGATAAAGAAAACAAAGATTACAAATTTTAATCCAGAATATTTATTCTGAAATGCTTGATATTTGAAAAAAACTGAGAAAAATTAGAATGTCCCAACTAGGTTAATCTGGGTCATACTTCAACAGTTGAATAATATTTTATATAAATGCCTGGAACATCTTGTAACATTTGAATTTTGATTTCCCCATATGGAAGCGGAATGGGAGAGCTGTGTTCTGAAAGGTCATTTTTCATAGCTGTCACAACGTTAGTTACATAAACTGTTCAGAAGCAGCAGGAGTTCCATTAAATTAATGCTGACATTTTAATTGATGATCAGCAAATTAATGCTGCTAATTGCATAATATTTTAATGCTGTTTTAATTGCTTTCTCATATTTTAGGAAAACTGCTGACTCATAGACTATCTGCAAGAAGGTGCCATTTTTTTTAAAGAATGACATTTTCAAATGTAGTTTATAGAAAAAATATATAATTATTAACAATAACTGTAGATACAGTGACGTAATAACATACTGGTGTTATTAGAATCTTTTTCACCATTTAAGTCTAGAAATTTCAACACCATGCTTTGATTGGAAATTCATTTTCTCAGTGTGAAATGTTGTAACAACCATTTTGTAACACTGGAGGTTGCTCCAGAAACGTTTCCATATGAATTAGTGACATGTTTCCGATTTTCAGCATGAAACACATGTTTAGTGACGTCTTTAATGCAGCACTATTTTCCAATATAATGTGACTAATTTTCTCTCTTTGGCTATTATTTACAAAAACTGCTTGCTCTCGCTTAATGTTTAACCTCCAACAGACCTCATTCTTATTTCTCTTTGGAAAAGACTTGCAACAGATATTTTTGTGCCACCATTGCTATTTCTGCCAGAAGACATTGAATCTTTCCAGGGGTATCAAAGGAGGTGCAGCCATGATTGAGAACTCTGTGGAAAGAGGTGTGGCAGGGCTTGTTCTGAAAATCTCATGCCATTGAGGACTAGAGTGAACTGTGCTGCTAACTAGCCCTCTCCAAGGAACTACTAACTAAAAGCTTGCATTCTTTAAAATTTGAAGCTGTGATTACGGTCACAATCTTATTTCTTACCTGATTTGGGATCATCCATGATGGATGCAGCTAATCTGTGCCATATTCCGGTTAGAGATTCACTGCAAAATTAAGGTCACTGATGTTTTTCTCCTCTGGAAGAAATGATTACTATTTCCCCATTACACCAAAAGATGAGTTTCAGTGAATATAGTTGTTTGTCAGCACTGCTGAATTCCTCAGGTTCAAAGGCTCATAATCCTCATTTGGTGTTGGGTCCAGGACCCAGAGCTTCTCATGAAGGGTATCCAATCATTCAATGTTTAGGATGTTGTTGACTAAAGTCATAAAGCGATATTGTGGAAACAGGCCCAACTTGCCCACACCGCTGAACATGTCCCAGCTACACTAGTCCCATCTGCCTGTGTTTGGTCCATATCCCTCCAAACTTGTCCTATCCATGTCTAACTGTTGGAATAGTCCCAGCCTCAACTACCTCCTCTGGCAACTTGTTCCATACACCCACCACCCTTTGTGTGAAAAAGTTACCCCTCAGATTCCGATTAAATCTTTTCCCCTTCACATTGAACCTATGTCCTCTGGTCCACGATTCCCTCGCTCCGGACAAGAGATTCTGTGCATCTACCCGATTTACTCTTCACTCACGACTGTTCCTGCATTCGACACCAACACCATCGTGAAGTTTGCAGACGACACAACAGTGATTGGGCTGATCACCAACGGTGATGAAACAAAATACAGAGCGGAGGTGCAGAACCTGGCGGACTGGTGCACACATAACAACTTGTCACTAAACACCTCCAAGACCAAGGAGCTGACTATAGACTTCAGGAGGTCCCATAATGGAGAATACGCCCCAATCTCCATTTAGGGGGAAAGTGTGGAGAGAGTGTCCAGCTTCAAGTTTCTGAGGACCTCACATGGTCCACCAACACCGCTGCGCTGGTCAAGAAGGCACAGCAACGACTGTTCTTCCTGAGGACATTAAAAAAGACTGGTCTGCCCCAACAGCTGCTGACAACCTTCTACCGCTGCACTACAGAGAGCATATTAACGTATGGCATCTCTGTGTGGTATCTCAGCTGCACGGAGACGGAGAGGAGAGCTCTTCAGCGCGTCGTCCACAGAGCGCAGAGGATCATTGGGGCACAGCTACCAGCCTTGGAGGGCATCTACCACACACGGTGCCTCAGGAAGGCCGTCAGCATCCATAAAGACTCCTCACACCCTTGTAACGGACTGTTCAAACTACTTCCCTCCGGCAGACGTTACAAGGCCTTCTACGCCCGAACCTCCAGATTCAGAAACAGCTTTATTCCCAGAGCTATAGCGGCTCTGAACTGGCCCTGCTGAGTGCCCCCCACCCCCACCCCCCCTGGACTGTCTCCCTCGGATGGTCACGACACACAGCTTATTTATTTATTTTACTCTTCTTTTACATCGGTTGGAAGCTGCATACTAAATCTCGTTGCACTGACGTGCAATGACAATAAAAGATATTATTATTATTATTATTTATTCCCCATGATTTTATACACCTCTATAAGATCACCCCTCATCCTCCTGCGCTCCAAGGCATAGAGACCCGGCTTACTCAAGATCCTCGTAAATCTTCTCTGTACCCTTTCAAGCTTGACAATATCTTTCCTATAACATGGTGCCCAGAACTGAACACAATACACTAAATGCACTCACCAACGTCTTGTACAACTGCAACATGACCTCCCAACTTCTATACACAATACTCTGACTGATGAAGGCCAATGTGCCAAAAGCCTTTTTGACCACCTTATCTACCTGCGACTCGACCTTCAAGTGATCCCCGCACATTAACACTATCCCACACACACAAGGGCCAACTTACATTTATAGCAGGCCAATTAACCTAGAAATCTGTATGTCTTTGGAGTGTGGGAGGAAACCAACGATCTCAGTCATGGGGAGAACGTACAAACTCCATGCAGACAGCATCTGTATCGCCGTGCCACCCCATGAGCAATGACGGATCTCATGACTCTTTCATTCTATGGCTGTTGCAGTTGCCAAGTGATAGACCTAAGGAAGTGTGGCCTTATACCTTTTAATGTAGTTGCTCACTCCTGTGCTTTTCTTCAGCCGTTACATCTGAGTATCACTATAATAAAAGACCACTGTTGGTATCAAATGACACTCTCCAATCTCTATTACCTCCAGGATATATTCCAAACCGTATCAGACCAAGTCTTGTACCATGTTGATATCCACTGCTTACTACACAACTTGGAACATGGGTGTGCAAAGCTTTTATTGAGGCCCTTCTGCAGGCTGGAAGCATTGGAGGTAGATGAGAGATAATCGGGTGCATCATGAGAATCTGCTGCAACTGGAACTCAATGTTACATGTGCATTGGTCAGGCAGAATCTGGACAAATCTACATATGAAGCAATAGCCGATGAGATCTGATATAATGGCATTCTTAATTTGGTATATCACATGGAGGCATAATAGTCAAATGTTGATTCCTAAATGTTCAATAATCGCTCTCATCGGCTCATAAGCGATAGGAGCAGAATTAGGCCATTCGGCTCATCAGGTCTACTCCGCCATTCAATCATGTTTGATCTATATTTCCCTCTTAACCTCATTCTCCTGCATTCTCCCGATACCTACTAATCAAGAATCTATCTATCTCTGCCTTAAAAATACCCATTGACCTGGCCTTCTGTGCAATGAATTCCACAGGTTTACCACCATCTGACTAAAGAAATTCCTCCTCATCTCCTTCCTAAAGTAACGTCCTTTTATTCTGAGGCTATGACCTCTGGTCCTAGACTCTCCCACTAGTGGAAACATCCTCTCCACATTCACTCTATCCATGCCTTTTACTATTCGGTAAGTTTCAATGAGGTCTCCCCTCATTCTTCTAAATTTTAGCGAGTAGAGGCCCAGTGCCGTCAAACGCTCATCATATGTTAACCAACTCATTCCTGGCATCATTCTTGTATATCTCCTCTGGACCCTCTCCAGTGCCAGAACATCCCTCCTCGGATATGGGGCCCAAAATTGTTCACAATACTCCAAATGCGTTCTGACCAGCGCCTGATAGAACCTTAGCATTCCATCGCTTTTTTTTGTATTCTAGTCCTCTTGAAATGGACTGTTATACATGGGCGACACCAAAAGCAAACTGGGCAATCATTTCGCAGAACATCTTCGCCCAGCCCACTTGAACCAACCTGATCTTCCGCTTGTTGGACACTTTAATTCTCCTTCCCATTCCTACACAGACCTTTCTGTCCTCAGTCTCCTCCATTGTCATAGTGAGGCTAAATGTAAATTGGAGGAACAGCATCTCATATTTCACTTGGGCAGCTTACGGCCCAGTGGTGTGAATATTGATTTCTCTCACTTCAGGTAGCCCCTGCATCCCTCTCTCTCTCTCTCTCTCGCTCTCTCTCTATCTATCCCTCCCCCACCCAAGCCGCACTAGCTTCTCATTTTCACCCTACAAACAGCTAACAATGGCCTGTTTCCTTTATCACTACTTTTTTGCATATCTTTCATTCATTGTTCTTTATCTCTCCACATCACCGTCTATATCTCTCGCTTCCCTTTTCCATAACCAGTCTAAAGAAGGGTTTTGACCCAAAACGTCACCCATTCCTTTTCTCCAGAGATGCTGCCTGAGTTACTCAAGCTTTTTGTGTCTCTCTCGCATTTGCCTTCCTTACTACCAATTCAACTTGCAAATTAGCCTTTTTTGGGAATCCTGCACCACCATTCCCAAGTTCCTTTGCACCTCCGATTTCTGAATTCTCTAAAATTGCTACCAAAATGCATGACTCCTAGACTTTGCTACTTCGCTATATTCCATCTGCCACGACTCTGACCACTCTCCCAACCTGTCCAAGTCCTTCTGCAGAATCCCTGCTCTCTATACACTACCTGCCCCTCCACCTATCTTCATATCATCTGCAAACTTGGTCAGAAAGCTTTCAATCTCCTCATCCAAATCATTAATATAACACGTGAAGAGTAGAGGCCCCAGCACTGAACTCTGTGGAACTCCGCTAGTCACTGGCAGCCATCCAGTAAAAGCCCCCTTTATTACCACTCTTTGCCTTCTGCCATCCAGCCAACCTGCTGTCCATGCTAGTATCTTCCCTTTGATACTATTGATGCCATGGGTCTCATCATCTCATTGACACCTCTCCCCTGGTATTTATAGGACATGATCAGTCAACGTGCATGCATGCTTCTCGTCTTTTGGCATGGCATGTTTTTCTATGTAAAGCTGTGTATGCTGTGGTGGTCCCTTTAAGGCCCAGAGCCTGAGTTGCAGCTGTGCCTTTAGAAGTCATCAGCTGACATTCTTATGGGGTTTTTTTGGTTGCCTTTTAAGGGAAAACTTCTTGAGGGGGAAAAAAATCACCTGCACATTTGCATGAGGTTGATGAAGAAAGATTGCTCTTTTAAAACAACAATGTGACATGCAACACTACACCAAGAGCATTGTTTTAAGATCCCAAAATTATTATATGGGCTAAACCTGAAAACTCTTGCCTGTTCATGTTGCTTCCTAAATTTCATTATTGTAACCAGTGTGTAATGCATTGTTTATTGGGAACCAATAATGTGAAGGAAGGAACTGCAGATGCTGGGTTACACCGAAGATAAACACAAAATGTTGGAGTAACTCACCGGGTCAGGCAATGTTTCTGAAAAAAAGGAATTGGTGACGTTTCGGGTCCTCGAAGAAGTGTCTAGACCCGAAATGTCACCTATTCCTTTTCTCCAGAGATGCTGCCTGAACCGCTGAGCTACTCCAGCATTTTGTGTCTATCGATAAAGCTTGTTGACTGCTCCAGTTAAATCTGGTCTGCAGTTTATAAAACTGTCATCCAACTCTCACTGGTGGTAGTTGCTCTGAAAATGAATCTGTTTTGAGAACAATGAATAGGACAGGGAATGGGGCCCATGTTGGAAGAAATGGAAAGTTGGTAAGATGTTCTGTGGTAAAATATAAGGAGGCTCTCTCAGCACAGACTAATATATTAGATAAATCCGGTTGATTTAAAAGCATAATTGATTAAAAAAACAAGTCAAACCACGTCAGAGATATCTCTCAGTTTGTCTAAAATCAGTACAAACCAGCTTTCCTCTCACCCCCAAGCTGTTCCATTAATAATAATGTGTTGTACTTCCCCAGGCTGCTCAAATCTCAGATTAGCTTTGAAGTCATGGCAACTGGGTCCCAGAAGTAGTTTCACAGGAAGCAACAGGCAGTTCCTGGCAAGGTCTAGAAATCTGATTTAACATCCCAGAAGTTCTGAAAGGAACAGATTTTCTTGTAAATCTGCATGCCTCATCACTGCACGCCTTCCCCCACATAAACAAAATGGCAAATTGGTTCCAACAAAACAAAGAGGAATATCTTCACTAAATAACTTAATAACCAAATTAGCTTAATAAACCTGCTGTACCTTCAAAGTGATAGACCAGGCACAATGATTACTTTGTTATGAAGCAATTAATATCTCTGGAGCATACTGCAAAACTGCATTGAATCTTTAAGGATTTCACAGCACCGCTAACTATTTCATGACTTTTGCTTAACTGGAACAGATGCCCATTACAAGATAAAGGAAAATACAAAAAAAACTCATGATTTGTCTAATTGAAGAATTTATTATTTAATTTCTAAATTGCGTTTTAAAATATTTAAAAACAGGTATGTGTGTTCCACTTGTTAAAGCAATAAGATAAAGCAAAACATGCATTCACAAATGCATAGATTATTGAATTGTTAGAAAGATACAGCATGGAAATAGGCCCTTCAGCCCACCGAATGCCATGCCGACCACCAATCACCTCTTCACACTAGTTCTATGTTATCCCACTTTCACATCCACTCCCGCCACAATCGGGGCAATTTACAAAGCCTATTAACCTTCAAACCTGCATATCTTTAGGGATGTGGGAGGAAACTGGAGCACCCAGAGGAAAGCCACACGATCACGGAGAGAATATGCTGACTCCACGTACAACACACGTGTCAGGATTTAGCCCAGGTCTCTGGCACTGTGAGGCAGCAGCTCGCCTGGCTGCATCACTTGTATGGAGATTGCTTTCTTAAATACAGTGTGGCTTTACATACAGACTCAATTAGCAAAATACATTCAGTACAAGAGTGGCATGGGATGTCCTCGGAGCACAAACCTAGGAATACGGTAGTCTAGTCTCGTCCAGAGATCTTTGAAGTCTCAAATTGATTTGATCAAGGAGTTCAAAAATTGGAAATTTCAGTGTTGCATGTTGGAAAATGAACATAAGAACTTAAAAATTAAAGAAATGTTTGACAGCAAGTAAGCTGTTCTGCACAAACTTGAGAAAACCTAATTACTTGTAGTTCTCCTTCCTCCCCTATCCAGATGGTGGTTCAGAAAGTGAATGCTATAAATATCTGAAACATCATTTCCCTTTATTGTCTTTTGTTTCAATGGCATAATTAACTATTCTATGTAGATTGGTCTTTCGTTCAGCCACCAAAGCTGGAGGTGCATGCCATAGTCGTGTGACCTTCTGCATTACATGATAATGTTTTGCTAAGCCATGCCTAAATCTCTTAATTTATTTGTATACTTTTATAAATGAAGGGTGGTGGTTGTATGGAACAACCTGCCAGAGGAGATGGTTGAGGTTGGGACTATCCCATCATTTAAGAACCATTTAGACAGGTACGTGGATAGGACAGGTTTGGAGGGATATGGACCAAGCGCAGGCTAGTGAGACTAGTGTAGTTGGGACATTGTTGGCCAGTGTGGGCAAGTTGGGCCGAAGGGCCTGTTTCCACACTGTATCACTATGACTCTAAGAGGTAAAATGGGCTGAATTCACTTACAATACCACTGGTGTTGGACAACTAATGGGTAACGATGTCAGAATACAGGAGGGAGATTTATAATCTGAATTGTGCCAGAACAACAATATCGCTCTCAACGTTAGCAAGACCAAGGAGCTGATTTTTGTCATTGCTCTGTCCATCACAGCTATTGACCTTCCCACCATGGAAGGGATCCACTGAAAACGCTGCCTCAAAATGGCAACTAATCTCATGAAAGATGCATACCACCGGGCAGGAGGCACAAAAGCTAAACATCATGGCCACCAGCTCCTCCCAGCAACCATTGAGCTCTTGAACCACACTGCACAACCCTAACCACAATCATACCTCAGCAACTATCTGCTATGGCCTTTGTTTTGTATATACTACATCTTTTGGTTTTGCATTATTATGGTCTATGTACCTAGTATTACTGATTATTAATTTATTGTGTTATCGATTTTTCTATATTTATTGATTATGTTAATGAGCCTGTAAAGCCGCAGCAATTGTTCTGTTCCAGGTGCATTTTGCAATTAACCATCTGGACTCTTTGTAAGATGAAGTCCACAGCCCTTGCGTTAATATTACATTTATGAGTAGCTTTGCACTGAAATTTTAAGTATCAACTGCAATAAGAGCCAACATTTCTCTAATTTACTGCCATAAAAATGTATCAATTCTCTTGTCAGGTTACATGCAAAAGAAATACATGAAGTTGTTGGATAAGGACTTCTTAAAACATTGTTACTGTTAAGTAGGAAAGAATGACAAATGGTGAGGATGATTCAACTGCTCTTCTAATAAGTGCCATAGAATCTTATACATGGAACTGGAAGGTTGGAAGGGCAGCCTTGAGTTTAATTTCTACCCAAAAGATGTTTCATGTTTCTGAAGTGGTCAACCTTCTACCTTAACAGCAAGCCACCGTTTTTCAGGTTATTGAAGTATGTAAAGTAAAAATATACTCTGTCATCTTGTCTCTAAGATTCATGTTGAAAGAATCATGTTGAAAGAATTACAATAGCTTGGAAAGGAATGTGAATACGAGTTTATTGGTAGCATCGGTAGGTGGCAAGTAGAAAATTGCCCAACGCATCACCGGTTCCTCGCTGCCCTCCATTGAGTCTGTCCAAAGCAAGCGTTGTCTGCTGAGGGCGCTCAGCATCGCCAAGGACTGCTCTCACCCCAACCATGGACTGTTTACCCTCCTACCATCCGGGAGGCGCTACAGGTCTCTCTGTTGCCGAACCAGCAGGTCGAGGAACAGCTTCTTCCCGGCGGCTGTCGCTCTACTCAACAACGTACCTCGGTGACTGCCAATCACCACCCCCCACCCGGACACTTATTATTATTTATTCAAATCATTTGCTATGTCGCTCTTCCAGGGAGATGCTAAATGCATTTCGTTGTCTCTGTACTGTACACTGACAATGACAATTAAAATTGAATCTGAATCTGAATCTGATCTAAATAAAGTATGCTAACCACTAATACTAAAGATTATTTGGTTGTAAAGTCAAGTAGAAGTTTAAATGTTCAGACTGAAGGATAACAAACTATTATACCTATCAAAAAGGTGAGCGGTGAATAAAAATGAGGTAAATGAAAATAAATGTCATTAGTTGGTGGCGTTTTCCAAAATGTTTTCCAAGCGCAGTCAATAATTAATACAGCTTTTTTACCTTCAGAAGTGACAAGTTTGATGAATAGTTTATTGATCGCTGAAATGGTTCGTGTTAAAATAATGTTTAATTGAAGCCAAACCTCAAGCCATGGTAATACTTTAGCCTTACCCCTTCTCCATCTTCTCTCCTACTGAAAACTAGCTCATTTTCTTTCCTTCCCAGTTGAGTTAAGTGTCTGAATGATGCCCCTGTCCCACCTAGGAAACCTGAACAGAAACCTCTGGTGACCTTGCGCTCCACCCAAGGTTTCCATGAGTTGCCAGAGGTTTTGGTCACTTGCCTGGGAAGCCTTGACCGAAGCGCGAGTTGCACCTACGGGCCACAGATCCTACAGGATCTTTGCTACCGACCGCACACGCACTCGCGCACTCACGCACACACACACACACACACACACACACACACACACACACACACACACACACACACACACACACACACACACACACACACACACACACACACACACACACACAGCGAGGGTGGGGGCCAAGAGCAGCAGTGGAGCGCTGTCTGCGCGATGAAGATGAAGGTAAACGGCTGCCACGGAGCACGGTAAGTCCTTTAGAGAGCGCAGGAGGGAGGGAGAGAAGGACAGAGAAAGGGGGAGAAAGGGAGCGAAGGGGGGGGTGGAAGAAGAAGTGGAGATAGTTTTAAGAAGTTTAATAAAGTTAGCGGGCATTTTACCTTCCGGCGGATCTTCTAGGTCCTGAAAACCAAATATCCTACAGGATCTTTGCTGAAAACTCCAAAGGGCCAATCAAAATGGCCAGTCAGCGAAGGACTGCCTGTAAGTAAACATCAACCCCACTCCACTGGCTTCGACCAAACGGCAACCTATTTTTAGTCGAGGCCGGTTTTGGTTTTGTTGAAATATTCGTAGGAACATAGAAGAAGCCTCAACTAGCGGAAACCACTTTCGATCATTAGGGAGAGTGACCAAAACCTCCGGGAACCTCACGGTCACCAGAGGTTTCCATTCAGTTTTCCTAAGTGTGACGGGCATGACCCGAAATGCTAACTGTTCCTCTTTCCACAAATGTTGTTTAATTTGCTGAGTGTTTCTATAGAGACACACTGTAGATCATGAAACAGGCCCATCAAACCCAACTTGTCCTTGCTGTCCAAGATACCATCTATCGCATTTGTCCATTTATGATCCATATCCCACTAGTCCTTCGCTATCAATGTATCTTATACTTCCTGTGTTTGAGGCAGCAGAGGTTATGTAATGCCCTCCAGGCGCTGTAGCCAGTTCAATGTGCTGTTGTCGAGGGCTGTGAGGTCTACTCCTCCACCAGGGATGTGGAGGACAGCGCTCTCGAAAATGACGTGCTGCGCTGTTTGCTGGTCTGCTCCACACATGCAGGCTGCTGATGAACACAGCCCCCAGCGATGTATGCTGGCGTTGAACTGACTGTACAGAGCCAGTTCAGGGCGACCCACTCTTTGCGGGGCAGATCCGAGCTGGGTGGGGCTGTGGTGTTCAGGTGCAACATTGAATTGAGGAGGTCGCAAAGTCTGTTCCCAGCTGGCTCTCCATGCTCCTAGTGTGTTGAAACCGACAACGAGATGACAGGCGTTGAGGTCCCAGTTGCTGTGAGTCCTGGGCGAGGTGGTGCAAAGAATTTTTAGCATCCGATGGGGCCTTGCACACCAGCCTATGAGTGAAGTACTCTCTGCGAAGCTTGGCAGGTGCAATACCTGCGAGCACCATCAAATGATCTGTCGGAGTATGCATCTTGTTACTCTGTCTCAACCACTTAATCTGACAGTTCAGTTTAGTTTATTGTCACGTGTACCGAGGTACAGTACAATGCTTTTGTTGCATGCTATCCAGTCAGCAGAAAGACAATACATAACAATCCATTACACGTACCACCCTCTGTCCCTCTGTGTGGAAAATGTGTCCTGTTTCTTATTATACCTTTCCCCTCATCTTAAACATATGGTCTCTAGTTCTAGATTCCCCAATTCGTGGAGATAAGGGTAGGGGAGGAACTGTGTGTATTTACACTATGTATGTGCCTCATAATTTTAGATCACCTCTAAAATCAGCCTTTCATCCTCTCGGCTGCAAGGAATACTTAACCTGTCCAATCTCTCCTATCCTTTGAGTCGTGGCAACATCATTGTAAATCGTTTCTGCACTCTTTGCAGATTAATGGTATTCTTCTGGCAGAGTGACCAAAACTTAAAGTGTGGCCTCACAAATGTCTTGTACAACTGCTACAACAATTTCTAGAACAACCTTCAATGTGGAACCGTATCAAAGGCCTTGCTGAAGTCCATAGACCATGTCTACTTCCCTGTCCTCATTGACCTCCACGGTCACTTGAAAAAGCTTGGTCAAATTTGTGAAATGATCTTCCAAGCACAAAGTCATGCTAAACGGTCTTTCAAATTACGACAATTTGTTTGTATTCCAGATTTGTAGCATTGGCTGTTTTTATTTTTTCAGTATCGTTTCAATGAAAGCATTTCAAATTATCTAAAAAACATCACCTTATATCGCGCAGAGATTCTAAATAATATGATTTGATATGATAGAAGTTGGGATGTAATGGTAAAATTGTACAAGGCATTGGTGAGGCCAATTCTGGAGTATGGTGTACAATTTTGGTCGTCAAATTATAGGAATGATGTCAACAAAATAGAGAGAGTACAGAGGAGATTTACTAGAATGGTGCCTGGGTTTCAGCAACTAAGTTACAGAGAAAGGTTGAACAAGTTAGGGCTTTATTCTTTGGAGCGCAGAAGGTTAAGGGGGGACTTGATAGAGGTTTTTTAAATGATGAGAGGGATAGACAGAGTTGACGAGGATAAGCTTTTTCCATTGAGAGTAGGGAAGATTCAAACAAGAGGACATGACTTGAGAATTAAGGGACAGAAGTTTAGGGGTAACATGAGGGGGAACTTCTTTACTCAGGGAGTGGTAGCTGTGTGGATCTTTACTCAGAATGAGCTTCCAGTGGAAGTGGTGGAGGCAGGTTCGATTTTATCATTTAAAAATAAATTGGGTAGGTATATGAACGGGAAAGGAATGGAGGGTTATGGTCCGAGTGCAGGTAGATGGGACTAGGGGAGAATAAGTGTTCGGCACGGACTAGAAGGGACGAGATGGCCTGTTTCCGTGCTGTAATTGTTATATGGATATATAGTTATATGATTTTACACAAGGGAATTTGAGTGTTATGAGTAATTTATTTTTATAATACTGTTAGAAGTCTTTTTCCATTACCGTATAAATCTCACTTGGCAGAGTATTGTTATGCCGATTTCATTTACCATTAAATTTAACAAGTTGATTTTTGTCCTTGGATTGAATTCTGTCTTTAATTTGTGTATTGGTGATGTCTTTACTATTTATTTCATTCCGCTTGCATGTTTTTACTCTATTTGCTAAATTTTGTAAGGTGTCCTTGAGACTCTTGAAAGGCTCCCATAAATAAAATGTATTATTATTATTGATGACATTATTTGGATTGCCACTTCAGATAAGAAGGAAGATCATACATTTGAGTTATCCTTGCCTTTTAGATATCCAACCTCCAGTTGATAATTTTATTAGATTGCATAAACACTTCACTCTTTTGTGCATGCAACGTAATGTCTTTACAGACAGTAATATAGGCATTCTGAACAAATGGTTTTGATTAGTGGATGATCTAATGAACTGTATAGCATTTTTCTTGCATCTGGTCAATAGTTAAGAATATTTTAATATCATTATTTGTATTTGAGAACGTAAGAATCGTGTTCTCTGCCTGTTTGAAGTATTTAAGATACTGTGAATTTTGGTTATTGCTGCCCACTTTCCTGTTTTGATAAACAGATGAGGGAGGTTATACTTGGTACAACTGCTTTACTCTGTCAAACCCAGAGTTACCCAATGAATATGATACTGAGAAAGATGAAAGTTTGTAATTCAAAACATTTAAGTATATGGAAAAGAAGGTACAGGTACCAATATTTGGTGACTTTTTTTTTCTTTATGGCTAATATTTAAATTAAAAAATGAGTTAATAGTCTTGGTAAGACATCTACTTACAAATTACAACCAGATGAAGTTATGAAATAAAAATTCCTCTTGTGCTTTGCAAATGACGATCTGGCTGATTCTGCACCAGGCAGTCTTTGTAGATGCATCTTGAGGATTGAAGGAGGTGATCTTCTGCGGCTTTGATTGCGGGAGTCGTTTCCTTCTGGAGATCTGTAACATGGAGGGAATTGATATGTCTCTCAACGTTGAGACTTGTTTCCACGATAGGTTTTCAATCAGGTCAACCATCTCCCCATTCTCATAGACTTCAATTTCATCTCCCAGCAGTTTGGTTGGCCTTGTGTGATGATGGTGGGTAAGACCTTGAGGTTATTGATGATATCAGGCCAGAATCTGAGCCATTACATTTCAAAGTTGGACCCTTTTGGTATAATAAAGCTTGAGAATCCTAATAGGTGTGGCTCTATTATAAATTGAATATCATACTGGAGGCAAAAGCATATTAAAGGAATTTTGGAGTCAACAAAGCCCAATGACTGGTGTGTCACGATCCACAATGCCAAACACTAGAAGAATCATGAAAGAGACTCATTTTCACAAGGAATTCCAATATATGCGAGGTCTGTTGGCAGTCTCAAAAACACACAGCCCAGAATTAGAACATACAATAGGCGAATATTTGCTCTTTTTAATCCTTTAGTGCTTGTGGATTTTCAGTAATTTGCATTTAATGTCCAATTATCCATTTTCTTGTAAAATAAAACAGGCCTGTTTCTTCACAGTTGAGTGTGTTTGTTATGTTTATGTTTAACTATTCAAAAACTGTCTTAAAAATGGTTGTACTGACCACATTGGTAAATCCCTCTTTGCATCATTATTTCACATTTGCAATTTATAGCACTGAAAATGTTATATTGCTGAGCCCTGTTATAATTTAAAAATTGGCGGTCTGGCAGAATATATTTCCTCCACCTCTACACTTTTGCACTAATTGTTGAGGTGTCTTTTTTTCTGGGCATAACATAGATGCAAAGTTTAAAGAATCTAAACCTAATCCAAATGGAAAATTCTTGTCGCCAAAGGCACTTCTAAATTCGTAGGACTATTGACATCATCTTTTGCTTGCTCTAAAAAAAATGGTTTGCACAGTTAATTCATTTAAATTCTATTGATGATCTTGGAACATTGGATCGGGATTAACCATCCCAATTTTATATGTAACAAATCTGTCTGCCATTCCTTAACGCTGCTATCAATGGCAGTTATAATTTAACCCAAATATGGAAATTTGAGAAGTATGAAATTGGGCAATACAACATAAATATCTTATTAAAATGTGACACTAAGTGAAATTGACACTAAGCAGGGACATGCATTTCAATTCAAAGGTTGACTAAAATTGTCAAGGCACTCTCAATCAATTGAACATGCCATTTAGTTCTGTGAAGCAAAAGACAGCTGGTTTTTAATTTAAATTGTTGGAACATTTTGTTTAAATTGTGAAATCTCTTTAGATTCTGGAGTAGTTCCTGAGGACTGGAGGATAGCTAATGTAACCCCATTTTTTAAAAAGGGAGGGAGAGAGAAAACGAGGAATTACAGACCAGTTAGTCTAACATCGGTGGTGGGGAAAATTCTGGAGTCAGTTATTAAAGATGGGATAGCAGCACATTTGGAAAGTGGTGAATTCATTGGACAAACTCAGCATGGATTTATGAAAGGTAAATCGTGTCTGACGAATCTTATTGAATTTTTTGAGGATGTAACTAGTAAATTGGATAAGGGAAAACCAGTGGACGCAACGAGACCTGGGTGTCATGGTACACCAGTCATTGAAAGTAGGAATGCAGGTGCAGCAGGCAGTGAAGAAAGCAAATGGTATGTTAGCATTCATAGCAAAAGGATCTGAGTATAAGAGCAGGGAGGTTCTACTGCAGGTACACAAAAAAGCTGGAGAAACTCAGCAGGTGCAGCAGCATCTATGGAGCGAAGGAAATAGGCAACGTTTCGGGCCGAAACCCTTCTTCAGACTGGCTTCAGACTTCAGAGGTTCTACTGCAGTTGTACAGGGTCTTGGTGAGACCACACCTGGAGTATTGCGTACAGTTTTGGTCTCCTAATCTGAGGAAAGACATTCTTGCCATAGAGGGAGTACAGAGAAGGTTCACCAGACTGATTCCTGGGATGGCAGGACTTTCATATGAAGAAAGACTGGATAGACTCGGCTTGTACTCACTAGAATTTAGAAGATTATGGGGGGATCTTATAGAAACTTACAAAATTCTTAAGGGGTTGGACAGGCTAGATGCAGGAAGATTATTCCCGATGTTGGGGAAGTCCAGAACTAGGGGTCACAGTTTAAGGATAAGAGTCCTTTAGGACCGAGATGAGAAAATCATTTTTTACACAGAGAGTGGTGAATCTGTGGAATTCTCTGCCACAGAAGGTAGTTGAGGCCAGTTAATTGGCTATATTTAAGAGGGAGTTAGATGTGGTCCTTGTGGCTATGGGGATCAGGGGGTATGGAGAGAAGGCATGTATGGGATACTGAGTTGGATGATCAGCCATGATCATATTGAATAACGGCGCAGGCTCGAAGGGCTGAATGGCCTACTCCTGCACCTATTTTCTATGTTTCTATTTTCTATGAAAGCTGGATGAAGTCATTCAGTGAAGGTGAGATCGTTTTTTTGTGTACAGGGGCAATATCAAAAGGCGGGTCGCAGATCAGGTTAACTATTTAGTATTTCCCAAGTAGCCACATTTCTGACGTGAACAGTTCTCAGGAACTGCCGTCAGGCAAGGTGGACACGTCATATTAGAAGAATGAGGATAGAGGTAGCTTAATATAACTAGACTGTGGTGTGGTCTTTCTCTTATGACATTCTCCTGCATTAGCAAAGTTAATACAGAATTTGCAGCAGTAATAATGGTGAGTTCCTGCTACACACATTTTTGAATCAAGTCCTCGGCTTGCGGTGAGAAAATGTTGTGCTGCATGTATGCGTTGTCAAGCAATTTGCTCTTGTCTGCATTAGAATTGCATTATATTCCCACTATGGGAAGGGGAGTTTGGCATCCGGGAGATCGCATGGGCCAAGGTGGACTGAGCGAAGGTGTTCGCGGAACGATTGCCCAGTCTGCGCTTGGTCTTGCCGATATATGGGAGTCCACACCTAGAAAAGCTGATACAGTAGATTATGTTGGAGGAGGTGCAAGTGAACCTCTGCCTCACCTGAAAGGACTGTCAGGGTCCCTGCAGAGTCGAGGGAGGAGGTATTGGGACAGGTGTTGCATCTCCTGCAGTTGCAGAGGGAAAAACTCTGGGGAAGGTGTTGTTTGGGTGGGAAGGGATGTAACCGCAGGAAATGCAACACCTGTCGCTATACCTCCTCCCTCGACCCGAAACATCACCTATTCCTTTTCTCCAGAGATGCTATCTGACACGCCGAGTGACTTCAGCTTTTTGTGTCTGTCTTCCGTGTAAACCAGTATCTGCAGTTCCTTCCTACGCAATCCAAATAATGTGTTTGGTAATTAGTTTGCAAAATGGATCATTTGCGGGATCGAAAGGAAAAGTAATTTTGTAAACTTAATTCTCAATTAATTTTCATTGTTTCTCATTTTGTTTTTGCAGGTACAGGAGAAATTGTTGCCATTATGATTCCTGAGTTAAAAGGACGCGAGATTATGAGCCTACTTGAAAGGAATATCACCATTATGATGCACATAACAATTGGAACACGTAATTTACAAAAATATGTTAGCCGTACCTCAGTTGTATTTGTGTCGATATCATTTATTGTACTGATGATAATTTCGCTGGCCTGGTTGGTCTTCTACTATATCCAGAGGTTCAGATATGCAAATGCTCGAGACCGGAATCAGGTAAGGTAATTTTAACCCTTTGAATTAAACGGATTAGTTTACTGTTTTGTATTCAGAAAAAATGTTTATTGGAATGATAATTATTGAATTAAATCCTATTTGCCACAGATAGCTGGATTGAGGACAGGGCGAGATCTAAAATGTTTCAAAATGATTGAACCTAATCTACCCTCTCTCCAATCTGTACACTTCTACATTTAATAGATGTTAGGCTGTTCACATATCGTAGTGCCTGATGGCCTCTGATTTAACTTGCTTTGCTGGGATAAGCATTAACAGATTAGGTTTTCTAGTCCTTTGGAAAACTGAGTTGCTGGAAGGTATTGAAGGACAGATTTAAAAGTGCATTGTCCTGGTCCGCTAATGTCCACCCCCAATAATTAGACCCCAGCTCCTAGCTAATTTCTCAGTCTATGAATTGGATGCTGCTTTCCCTGGGAGTTTACACTTACACTGGGAGCATCAGTTCATTTATCCATGACTTTAGGTTGTTCTGAACAACTGCCTGAAAGCAAGATATGTTGATCAGACTTTCTTATAAGTATGGACTCGATCAAAGCAAAATACTACTGCACGCGGAGGAATACTAAATTCTATGTTTTCTGACTAATAACTTGCCAGCCATTACTCATTCCAATTCCACCCAGCAATCTGGCTTTCTCAAGATTTGGCTTCAGCTCATTATTTCTACTTTACATTAGGAGAGAAAAGCCACAAAAAAAAGAAAAATAAATAGATCTGTTCAGCTGTAATTCCAGGCAAAGGGCTTGGCTCCCATGTGCTCTGAAACGTGGATTTCAAGCCTGGATTTTAACCCTTGGCTGGGATGAATACAATGTTATCCTTCATGGCCTTATATGAAGATATATTTCATCCTGTGCAATTCATTTTCATGGAAAGTAATACTATAAAAATAATTAAAATGACATGAGAATGGATTGTTTGTCGTAGTGGGTCGAACATAGCTGGCTTGCTAGATTAGATCCATCCCAGATTAATGCATGGAGTACTCCTTACCAATATTAAGAATTTCAAAGCATGTTCTTTAGCACAAAATTGACAATCTGAGGTTTGATATAATGTCTGTTTTAGATCTTTGGCCTAGAATCGTTGGCAAAGTATCAAAACTAACAAAGTATTTCATTCTTTGGCACTCGGGTGAGTTTAAGAAAATTAAGTACAGGTGACAAAATCGGGAAATATGTGTTTTTAATCAGTTGTAGAACCCAGTTCGTTTGGAAATGTGTGCAGGACCTGTAGTTTTCTACTTCACAAGATTGACAAAATGAATGAAGGAGATGCATTGAGTATATTCCAGATTGATAGATGGAGGATATGTAGAATTGTATCTAAAAACTATAGATACTCTTCCAAAGCTGAATGAAATAGAGCCACTGTCAATTCCCATTGATCAATACTGAAGATTTATTTTAATGATCAACATCACCAATTCTATCTCTAAAAAATATAAACATTAATGTGTATGTCCTGATAAAGATAATGGAATAATCAGAAATAGAACTACAAGCAATACATACATTGCTGTTCACACAAATACAAACAGAAATTGTGTGAGAAACTACATAATCCACTTACTTACAGATCTAGATTTTAGTAGTTTGGGACTTGAAGTGTTTGCATATCCAAACTTGGTGATATATTCCTGCCAGGAAATCTGTCACAAAGATTTGCTGCTGAACAATGCGCAGCAGCAGCTGAGTATGAACTTGCTGGAATTCCCCAGCAATAACCTGGGTGATACTGCTTGCAGATCCTGTGCCAAACTAGACTGTGGGGCCCATTCATTTAAATGGAGGTAGAAAAGTAAAGCTAAGCCAAAACCATGTAGATGTGTTTGCTGTAATGCTTTAAAATCTGTGTTTTTGGTGATTTTTATTTACAGTTCTTGATTCTTTTTTAATTGTATTAGTTTTTGAAGAATTTTGAATGCCCCTAATATTCAGGAACATTGAAATTATAGTTTTGACAGATGCAAATGGGGAAGCAAGGTTTTGGTGCTTCCTGAGCGTTTTATCTTGAGCAATATTATTGGTGGGGCTAACGGCCTACACATGTGACCTTGGTCCATTGTGCTACATATAGCCTCACTGTACTGGTCCAAGAAGCTTTTGGCCGGCTGTGTATTGTTTCTGGGTATACATAAAGTGACTGCAGGATAATTGCAAATCCAAGCAATAGGTGTGGTAGGCAGGCCACCCTTGGTGAAATGAAAAAAGAGCAAAGTGCTGGAGTAACGCAGTGGGTCAGGATATGCCGGATCCACTGAGTTACTCCAGCACTTTGTCTTTTTTTGTAAACCAGCATTTACTGTTCCTTGTGTCCACACACTTGATGAAATCTGGTTAGTCAAAGTTCTCGGGTTAATAATTGTTGTTACTTCCAATGGGGTTTAATTGAAAGACCATACCAAAATGTCAAATATCCTGCGATGGAATTACTGATAGATGATTTGTAAGATCTATTACTTTACTATTCACCAAGGTAAAGAGAAAAACTCAGCTTCAACATGTGTAGTATTCCAAGGCTAATGGCAAACTACGGACAAATTAGTGAAGCAAACGGAATGATGTTAATGTTTCCATCAGCAAGTCAATAGATGGTATAGAAATGCTAAATTCTAAGCTGGTTAGAAAATGCAAGTATCAATATCTGCAATCTAGACAGTACAATAACGTGCAGAGTGTGGCATTGATTTCTGTTTTCAGTACATTAAATGGCATTGCAAAGTGAGTGTCCCAATTGACATGCTCGAAGTACATAAGATACAGCTAGTTAACTTCAATCATAATAAACTTTTGAAGTGTTCAAAAGAATAACAAATGATCAAAATGTCCCTGCCAATCTTTGCATTATGATGATGATCATTAGTGGAGGGTCATTTAAGAAATAACGACAAAGCCAATTTATGTGAAGTAGGCGTGTTTTCACTATTGTTTTAAGGTATTTTAATGTGAATATGAGAATAACTAAAGCGGAATAGAAAACTGTATTGGTATTTTTCAAAATGCATTTGAATTACTGTGAATGGTGCAAATATTCTTCACAGCCCATGATGTCCCAGATGAGAATAGAAACTAGCAAACTGGAGGCCAAACATCTAAAGATGAGGACAGCACTTCAGATTCAAACCAAAATGGAAAATTCAGATGTAGATGCAAGAGGAAGTACAGAATTGTGCAGCTAAAAGTCAAGAAAGGAAGTGTTTGGACTAAAGAGCTGGAAGTATATGTTCGCTCCATGTCAATGCCAGGGATATTTCACATTTCGAAAAGAATAGTTGATTTACATATCAAGGCAGGACAATTTTTGGAATTGGCTGACAACAGCAAAAGGACCATAAAAGACTTGAGCAGGAGAGAGAGGCGTCAGTTAGTGGATTCAATCTAAAGTTCATAATTATATGGGAATGAAACTTAAAAAAATAATGAAAAAGAAAACATTCTTGAATAAAATTAATTAAGAAATTAGAGGTTGAAATATTTAACTGTCTTTAGCATGACTGGCCTTTTGGGGATATTGAAATAAAAACATCTCTCTGAAATCCATATAGCACAATAATAATATGCAGAACATAGATGGTAACCAACTAATGTTTGTTTCCTTAATGTAAGAGTAGCTTTCCCATTTTCAAAAAAGATCAGTGCCATGGGGTGAAGTTGCCTATTGACAAAGCATTGACATGTGTTTTTGGGACAGGTGAATGGCATTGCAAAGTGACATTTGACCTGCTAGAAGTACATGTGAAGAAACTGGTTGTTAAATCCATTTTCATCAGGATGATATTAATGATGCAAAACAGTAATTAAAAGGCGACTGTTTCCACTAAAGCAGTAAAGGATAGGTTTATTTAATTATGAGGAGTTTTTGATAAAATGAATAAGTAAAAATTAGTTTCTACATTTGGGAAATCAGTATCAAGAGATCAGATTTAAAATTGCAGTAGCAGAAAGTTATTTATACGAATGATCTCTGGTTCAAGTATTGCCATTGGAAGCTTTGAGCAGAGATCATTTTATGCTATTTTGATACAGTATTGAAATAGATGTCCAGAGAGATTAGTATTGGATTAAGCCACATAGTCCACCCAACATTAACCCAGCAATTGCACTTCCTATCCACTAAATCTGGAACGGTCAGTATGGTGCCGTGTCAAATACTGACTAGGAAATCCCGTGAATACCATCTTCCCTAAACTGGTCAGCCTCCTAGAAATAGCAGGGTAAATAAATCAGGAATAAATGACATCAAAGAAATTGGCATGAATTTTAAAAAATGCATTGGAGGAATTATTTAGACTAAAGGGCCTGTCCCGGTTTCACGACCTCTGTCGAGTTTGCCCTTGACTCGTACTCGTAGCATGGTCGTCACGAGGTCGTAGGCAGGTTGTAGGTAGGTCGTGATGCTAGACACATAGGTACTCTTGGCATCAAGTAGGTCGGGGCGTTTTTCTAGCCTGATGAAAAATGCCCACGAGTAAATACAATACAATACCATTTATTCTCATGTGACCCTCAGTGAGGCACAAATGAAATTCTGTTTCCACAGCCATGCAAACAAAGACAATTTCCTACAGACATACACACAATTTAATTCACACAAACATCCATCACAGTGGACCCACTGTGATGGAAGGCAAAGTCTTTTCTCTCCCCTGTTCTCCATTTCTCTCCCGATGTCCAAGCCCCAGGCGGGCGATGCTAAGTCCCACGGCCATTTTAGGCCGTGCCGGGCGATTTACAGCCCCGCCCCGGTCTAAAAGTCACAAAGTTGGAGCACCGGCGGGCGCTGGAATGTCCCACGGCCATGAAGCCGCGCCGGGCGATGTACGTCCCCGCTACAGGTTATTCCAACCCCGCGACATGGGCTGAGAAGTCGCGTTGCGGGAGCTCCGGGAAGCGGTCTCTCCCCCTGGACTCGCGAGCTCCCGAAATAGGGTCGTGAATTAGGTCGTGAAAGTGGGACAGGCCCTTTAAGGTGCTAGGTTCCCAGGATCTGACAGAACCTAGGTCCTGGTATTTTGAAGGAAGTTGTAATGGGAAAAGGTCACAGCATAGGTCGTTATTTTCCGCTATTTAGGAAATCACAGATTATCTCACAAATGGGGAACAATCAATCATGGAGAAATCATTGTAATCTATTTTCAAGGAGGTTTCAGCATCACGTGTACCTCTTCAAACCTTGTCTACTGCATTTGATGCCCCTGAAATTACTTCCTTCACTCTGTCGAAAACAAGTATAAATTAGGCGACACTTTCGGTGAACACTTGCACTTGGTCTGCTAATGCCCCTGTCCCACTTAGGAAACCTGAACGGAAACCTCTGGAGACTTTGCTCCGCACCCAAGGTTTCCGTGTGGTTCCCAGAGGTATTTGTCAGTCTCCCTACCTGCTTCCACTACCTGCAACCTCCGGCAACCACCTGCAACCTCCGGGAACCGCACGGAAACCTTGGGTGGGGAGCAAAGTCTCCAGAGGTTTCCGTTCAGGTTTCCTAAGTGGGACAGGGGCATAAGGCCTGCTGGATCACCTCGTTGCTCACTATTTTAACTCCCCTTTCTATTCCCATACTGACCTTTCTGTCCTGAACATAGCTACATGCGAACTGGAGGAACAGCACCGCATATTCCGCTTGGGTAATTTGTAAACCAATGGTATAACATTTGCATATTCTCGCTCGCTCTCTCTCTCTTTCTCTCTCTCTCTCTCTCTCTCTCTCTCTCTCTCTCTCTCTCTCTCTCTCTCTTTCTCTCTCTCTCTCTCTCTCTCTCTCTCTCTCTCTCTCTCTCTCTCTCTCTCTCTCTCTCTCTCTCTCTCTCTCCCCCCCCCCCCCCCCCCCCCGTGGTGAAGCTCTTTTCTCTCCCCGAATATTGGCTTCATTTCCTCATGATAGAATCATTTCTTTACATAATAACTTTTTCATTCAGAATAGCAGGTGATTATGTGTCAACCAGCTATTCTCCGTAGTACCATAATGGCGTGAGTTTTGTGTCCTTTCAGACACCGATCTAGCCTCGGATGTGTCTGCGAAAGCAAAGCTTATCTCAGTGACCTCGCAGGTGTCTCATGATCTAGAGCTCTCAGAATTAGCTCAAGCATTCTTCGAAAACATCTACTTGTTTTTTCTAAATCAGGTGGGAAATATGCTGCTGATTTAGCTGGCAACTCCATTCCAGCTCACAGTCTAGTTAACCCTTACATTACGGTATCCTACAAATTCCCCAAATCTCTCCTACCATCTGGAAGTCACAAATCAGGAATATGATATGAAACTCTTCGAGTACTCAATAATGAAACCATTCAGGATGAAGCAACCAACCCACTTGGTACTTCATCAACTACCACAAGCTTCTACTCCCTGCACTTTCAGTGCCTTGTGGCTGTAATGAGCATCATCTACAAAATGCACTCCCAACAACTTACCAAGGCATCCTTGATCGGTTCTCCTAGAACTGCAACTTTTAGCCATCTGGGTGGTTATTACCCCCTGAATGCGTTCCTTTAAGTCACACAATGTCCTGATTTGGAAAAATAAATTTGCCCCTGTTGCTGGGTATGATTACTGGATTGAAACTCCCCACTAATGGCATTGGGGGAATACATTCATCAGATTGATTAATAATTCATGAAGGTTAGTGCTTTGCCACTTTCTTGGGCAACTAAAGATAGACAAGGGAATTCTAAATGATTTAGTTATTCCGGAAGTGAAGAAAGTACCCTTCATCCTGATCCTAAAGGGCCTGTCCCACGAGCATGCGACTGCATGCGGCGAGCGTGACCAAACCGGAAGCGGGGTTCGCGCGGAGGTCGAGTGATCCCCGTACAGGGTCGGTCCCACCAGCATGCGACTGCATGCGGCGAGCGCGACCAAACCAGAAGCGAGAGCCGCGGGGAGGTTGAGTGAGTGACGTGAAGTTCGAGCGAAGTCCGCGCATGACGTACGGCATCAAGACGCTGCGTACGGCTTCAAGATGCTGTGTATGCCCGTCAAGGCGTGTGTACGGCCTCAATGCGGCTGTCAGTGTTCTGGAGCCTCGCGCGATGTCGGGACCAGCTACGCACAACAACATACAGCTCCGGCGATTGAAGTGGGACCGGCCCCGCGAGGCTGTATGACTCAAGCGACCACATTAGGTCGCGCTTGCCGCGCTCGTGGGACAGGCCCTTTAGTCTTTTGTTTCTAACCTACTCTAGCTATGGAAAAAATTATATTTAGAATTCTATGGATCTGTGACTGTAGCTAACAGTTTGAAATGGTGTTCAATCATTCGAGTTGATTCACGTCTCTAAATCTTTCATACATGTTTCCACCTGAAAATGTAAGTCTTTCTGTTTTCACAGATGTTTCCGGATCTGAGCTGTATGGATTTAGCAAAATTAGATTGCAAGCTAATCAATCATTCTCAGTGTAGTGCCAGGCCTTTAGAGCAGGTATTATCATGTATTAACATGAATAAATGGTTGCTGTGAGATTAATTTACATTTGCAGTTCAACGATTAAAAATTTAATGGCCATGATTTTTGAATGGGGAGCCTTAGAGTTTGCAAAATGTTCCCATTCTTGCAAAGGTATATGGTATATATGGTAGAGAATTAGATGTTGTGCTGATTCACTTTTTTACCACAGCATGATCGATATTTTTATAAACTGAATACATTGAGGTAATTATCACAATTATTTTTGGTCTCAGTACAGTTTACAGAAAAGAGACAATTTGTAGACACCTTCTACACCAATAATATAAGCAACATTAACTACAGTCTCAAAAAGGTGCATCCTGTGCCCCATAAATAACATTATGCTTGATCTAATGTGGATTGGGTTGTTGAGGTGCTCTGCTTATGTTTTTTTGTCCTAATTATTGCCTGTGTTAAATTTCTCAACAAATCCTAATTTGATCTTCAATTGATTGGTGGGCACTTAGTTTTGATTTGGGTCATATTCCTTGGGGATGTTGTTAGTGAGAGAAAATAGCTGCACACCAGTTCTAAATTCTTACTGACTGAAAAAAGATATTAATGAGGCCTATGAGTATGAGCAGGCCATAACCATGACATTGTAAGTGTTTGCGCGGGGGGATTAATGAATGGGGACAGCATGGTTTTGAAATATATTTAGTGCATATACTGTGAAATGCTGAAAAGACTTTAAATATGACTTTCTCAATGTCAAATCCACAATCTCTTATTTTTATACTCTTCCAATTACTGTAGAATGGCCGCCAAGCTTATGAAAAGGTGTTGCAAAGAAAATGGGAATATTTCCTCAGATTGTGGTTTCCAACTCTTGTCTTTTAAAATGTACACACCCTTAAATTTGATTTTAGCAGACTTATTTTTTTTCTTTCTAGACTGGAGGCTTTAGTCATTCTTTGACATGTTTTTCTGTGCAACCTTGATCTTCTTGGTATGCTGCACTAAATGACTATTTAACATTTCTCAAATTTAATTCAACATCTGTTTGAGTTTTTCAACGATGTTCATTAAAATAAATTTGGAGTTTGTTGTACTTGCATAGTTTGTGCTTAGCTCTTAAGATAGTTAGCAGATCATTTGGATTGCTGTAAATTACAGCATTTTGTATTTTGGCATGCCACCAGCATACAAGTCAGGCCTGGACACTAAGATTGCAGTGAAATAACAACATAGTCACCTTTTGAGTTATATTGACAGTTGGAAACAACAGTTCTAGTGTTTGCATACACAGTTGAAGGAGAAATGTTATATAACCCTTCTAATATCAAATGAATATTATATAGAAGAGCGATACACTTTAGGTTTTGTAGTGGCTGTTTTGATGTATACGTGTGGAAATGGTTAGAAGATTTTTATAAATGTATTTGCCTTCTCACAAATTGGTATAGCTATATAGCTAAATAAAGTTATACAGTAAACCCACATTTAACGGACCTCTTTTTAACGGATTTCAGTTATAATGGATGGAGTTATCGACGGCTGCCCGCACCTTCCCTAGTTTGCGCCACCTCCCCCACCGCTCACAGCGCCATCCGGCCATGCTGCCCCTGGCTCAAGCCGCCTCCCCTGCCAGCTCGCAACGCTGGCCGCTGTCGTCACCCCCAACTTGTGCCGTTTCCCAGGCTGGGCCCAGCACCCAATGTCCCTGCTGTCTCCAGCTTGTGCCGTTTCCCAGGCTACTCGCAGCATCCAATGCCCCTGCTGTCTCCAGCTTGTGCCGTTTCCCAGGCTGGGCCCAGCACCCAATGCCCCTGCTGTCTCCAGCTTGTGCCGTTTCCCAGGCTGGGCCCAGCATCCAATACCCCAGCTGTCTCCAGCTTGTGCCGTTTCCCAGGCTGGGCCCAGCACCCAGTGTCCCTGCTGTCTCCAGCTTGTGCCGTTTCCCAGGCTGGGCCCAGCACCCAATGCCCCAGCTGTCTCCAGCTTGTGCCGTTTCCCAGGCTGGGCCCAGCACCCAGTGCCCCTGCTGTCTCCAGCTTGTGCCGTTTCCCAGGCTGGGCCCAGCACCCAATGTCCCTGCTGTCTCCAGCTTGTGCCGTTTCCCAGGCTGGGCCCAGCACCCGGTACCCCAGCTGTCTCCAGCTTGTGCCGTTTCCCAGGCTGGGCCCAGCACCCAGTGCCCCTGCTGTCTCCAGCTTGTGCCGTTTCCCAGGCTGGGCCCAGCACCCAGTGCCCCTGCTGTCTCCAGCTTGTGCCGTTTCCCAGGCTGGGCCCAGCACCCAGTACCCCAGCTGTCTCCAGCTTGTGCCGTTTCCCAGCCTGCTACCCCTGCTGTCTCCAGCTTGTGCCGTTTCCCAGGCTGGGCCCAGCACCCAATGCTGTCTCCAGCTTGTGCCGTTTCCCAGGCTGGGCCCAGCACCCAGTGCCCCCAGCTGTCTCCAGCTTGTGCCGTTTCCCAGGCTGGGCCCAGCACCCAGTGTCCCACTGTCTCCAGCTTGTGCCGTTTCCCAGGCTGGGCCCAGCACCCAGTGTCCCACTGTCTCCAGCTTGTGCCGTTTCCCAGGCTGGGCCTTCTGCCACCACTGCCTGCCCACACAGCTTCCTTGGCCGCTTCCAAGCCGAATCGGCTGCTGAAAATTCCCTGCACTCCTCCCTGCGGGCCGCGAACCATTGACTCTGCCGATCTTCACCTCAGCAAGCCGGGGCCATCGACACACCTTGATTCCAGGCTCAGTTAGACCAGACACATTAACTACCCATGTTTTCCAGAGATGCTGCCTGAGCTACTGAGTTATTCCAGCGCTTTGTATCTTTTTGTGTATTAACCAGCAACTGCAGTTGTTTGTTTCTACTAGTTATACAATGATAATACCTGATTTGCTTATAGTGGACAATCGGCAATAATGGACAACATTTCCCCTGCCCCCCCCCCCCCCTCTTCCAGATCAAAGAGGGAGTGAGTCAAAAGAAGCTCTAAATACCTATGTGCGCCTTGCTCCTGACGGATTAAACTGGGGAAACATTTAATGTTTCTGGCATTCAAAATATTTAAAAATTATTTTCAAAAACAAGGTCAAAATCATAAAATACTCAAAAGTACCAATGTTAATCTCAGTCCTCAGGAGCTGTTCACCTCCATTGAAATGAACAAAGAAGCACTTTCAGTGCCTCCACCAACTTGGCACAGGATCTTTATATGCATACCTTAGTTTAAGTGCTGGTGAATCTCTGCAATTGTACACACCCATGCTGACCTTCAGTGTTTAGTATCCAAGTGCGGTCATTTACCCAGCTTCAAATTACCGACAGCAACTGATGGGTTTTGGGCACGGATGGAAGTCCATAAACATTAAGTGACGAACAGTTGAGCCAATATTTTCCTATAAAATGCTGCTGGCTATTCTCTGATGTTATAAATATTGCCATCCAGTTTGATGAATGTTGAACAGGTTAGTGGAAGTTATTTAATAAATAATTTTATTTATTTTTCAGCGTCGTCTTGGAGATGCTGCTAAAAAAGCCATTGGTAAACTTCAAATTAGAACAATCAAGAAAGGTGATAAGGTAATAACATCTGTGAAAATATTGGATTATATGGTACAGTGGCCACAGGGGCTCTGAGTCATGAGTGTTTAATTTTCATATGAACTGGGACCAGAACAGTGAAATTCATACTTGCTGCAGCTTTACAAGCAGATTTAATGCTGCAACACATAAAACAAAATGTACAATAAATGATCCATTATCCTTGTCAAACCGGGCCATAATAGTGCAAGCCAAAAGTAGCGAGTTCACCCACATACAAATCCTTAGCCGTGCTGAGCTAGAGTTGTGTGGCTGTATGGTAACTCAAATTTCACTGTACCAATTGGTGCATGATTAAGGTTCTGGAGTGAATGTTTCGCCACTTGACGCTCCCAGCCCTTTCTAATATCTGTAAGTTAGTAGTCTGTAATGTGATGACCTATCCCCAACTTAATTGGATGATCAGCCATGATCATATTGAATGGCGGTGCAGGCTCGAAGGGCCGAATGGCCTACTCCTGCACCTATTTTCTATGTTTCAATGTTAATTGGATGAATGTTAGTTCAATCTCGGTCAAGCAGCTCAGTCTGTTTGACACCAGTCCACAACACTAAATACTTATTTTTTGCATTGACTGCACCAAGTTGCTGATTGTGCCTTGCACAAGATGAATTTCAAAAAATTACAAATGCTTCTTCCACTTGCAACTCCAAAATCCATGACCTCTCTGATCCACGAGAACAAAGATAGCAGATCTGTAAGGATTCCCCATTTAAAAATAACTCATTAACTTACACAGCATCTTGATTTGGAAATACATTGCAGATTCTTCTTTATTGGATCTATATCTCGAGACTCCTTATCTCACACCAGTGGCAAAGGTACCTCCATTCGATGAATGGTAACAATTTAAGTACAGGTGCACAACCTTTTATCCGGTGTTCCTGAAACCGAAAAACTCCGAAAACCGGCCATTGTTTCCAGATGTCGTCTGCGCACCAAAGCTCGCGTTTGGCGCCAAACTTGACCCGAAACGACCCACGGTCAACCCAGGTCTGTACTACTGTAGCGGCTGCCTCCTCCCCGGAGACCGGGAGACGCTTAAACATCTGTAAATCATTGCTTAAATGTTAGTCAGTTAGTTTGGAGGGCTTTTATGTGAAGGGGTAAACTTTAATACTTAGTCCCCTACCTGGTCGGAGAGGCGGGGAGCGGTCAATGCCTTACCGGGTCGCCGTGCAGTAAGCTCCGCAGCGCTGTGGCCGGTGGGGCTGCGGGCGGCGCCAGTTGTAGCTCCGACCCCGGCAACGCTACCCCTGGCTGCGAGGCGCTGCAAATCCAGCGCGGCCCGCTGCCGGAAGCCCCAGCTCCGCGAATGTCGGGAGTCGGCGGCGTCGCAGCGCTGGGATACCAGCGTGGAGCGGGCAATGCCTTACCGGGTCACCGTGCGGCAAGCTCCGGAGCGCTGTGGCCGCCGACTCCCAACGTTCGCGGAGCGTCGCTGGATTTGGAGCCGCGCAGCTAGGGGTAGAGTTGCCGGGGTCGGAGCTCCAACCAGCACCGCCCGCGGCCGGACGGAGCCCCCAGCTCCGCGAGGTTGGGAGTCGCCGACCAGGTAGGGGACTAAGAATTAAAGTTTCCCCCTTCACCCCTACTCCACCACCACCACATAAAATCCCTCCAAACTAACTGACTAACATTTATGCAATGATTCTCCCAGTCTCCGGGGAGGAGGCAGCCGCTCCAGACTTTTCAAGCCGCCCGCGCTATCTACCTAATCTACGCTAAAAATCTTCCATTCGGAAATCCGAAAATGTCCGAAATCCGACAAGTGTCTGGTCCCAAGGCTTTCGGATAAAAGGTTGTGCACCTGTAGTAGATTCACACCACCTTTGATGTTAGTCGGGAATTGTCAGTATACGCCATTGTTATATACATTTTTAATTTCCTCAGCCTGTATTCCATTCTAATTAAGCCAACTAAACCACTTCTATTTACTGGTATTATTTTATTTATTTTGGTACGGTACAGTGGAATCGCAGCTAGGTGCTTAATCTCTGAGATTCAACTTTGCTCATTACAAAACAATAAATTTCATTACATAGCACAATTTTAATGCTGCTGATTTTTTTCTTCTTCTCAGGAAACAGAGTCAGACTTCGATAATTGTGCTGTTTGCATTGAAGGCTATAAGCCAAATGACGTAGTGCGAATTTTACCATGCCGGTGAGTTGCCGGTGCATTCAGCTTTGTTTGTGGACTCTAGATACATCAGAGTTGGTACGGACTTTTGCAATTTGTATCACCATAATGTGAACACAGAAACAGCTACAAAATGCAAGAAGTCATCAGGCTGGGAAACGTGGCAAGTGGCTCACTATTTGACACCCCAAACCCCTTGAACCCTTTTCAACATCAATGAGGCACGAGTTAGGTGTGTGATAGAGAATACTCTCCACATATTTAGATGAGTGCAGCTTCAAATAACAGTAGGTTACACAAAAAAGCTGGAGAAACTCAGCGGGTGCAGCAGCATCTATGGAGCGAAGGAAATAGGCAACGTTTCGGCCCGAAACGTTGCCTATTTCCTTCGCTCCACAGATGCTGCTGCACCCGCTGAGTTTCTCCAGCTTTTTTGTGTAACCTTCGATTCTCCAGCATCTGCAGTTCCCTCTTAAACACTTCAAATAACAGTAGCTCTTCCCAAACCCATGAAGCTAATCACCAAAAAAAGGCTCTGACATGGGATCACCACCATCTTTGTGTTCCCATCTTCACTCTGAAAAATTATATTTTTCCTTTATCATTGCTGGGTTGACTCTGCACCATAAACTCTGCAACAGCATTGTGGAATTACCTTCACAAAAGGGATTGCAGGAGTTCAGGAAGATGACTATATCACCTTAAGGGCATATAGAGATGGACAAAAATGTTGGCCTTGCCAATGATGCTCCCATACCAGAACATGAATTAATAAATCAGCTTGCAAGCTTTGCGGTTATCTTACCTTCCAACTGTCCATGTGGTGTAATATTATCTATTAACATTACAAATCAAAGCTGTTCTGAATTGTTTGTATACATTAATGAGGATTAAAAATGGCATCTTCAGAATTTATTACCACATTGCTGATTTCATTTTAGATAATTCCTCAGACTTCAAATGTCAAGACTGTTCATTGCAAATCTGTGGTGTCTAAATATTGTGACATCTGTATGGTAGAAGAGCACTGATAACATCTCACAAAATGTTAATTAGCTGATACTATCCAGATGTTTCTTCCCCCCCTCCGTCCCCCCCACTCCTCACCATCTGATGTGCAGTTTACTCTCTCCCAGCATGTGGGTGTGGATCCTGGATGAAATTAACATTGACAATACCTATTTGTTCCACTTCAATTAAAAATGGAAGGATGTTTTTCTGCTGTTTTAGGTTTTTTTCCAGATACTTGGGTTACTTGGTGATGCATACTTCAGCGATGTCTGTTATGCTTTCCTGAGCCAGAGTTATTGGATCTGGAATCGCTCCACAAATTCACATGGAGGTTTAGATGGATCTTTAATAAAAGACTCATTTGCTTTGACCATACAATTTTGCATTGTACAAATTAAAAAGAAAATATTAGAAATTTATGATTCATTAAAAGGAAATTTGAAAAACCAGGCGTATGAATTTCCAATAACATGCAGCTGTGACGGGAAATCAAGCCAGTAACGTTATACCTGGGGAATCAGCAATGTTTTAATATATTTGTCACATTTTGGCAATGGTCCACACAAATATTCACCATGTTATGTGCAGCTTTGCCAAACTTTTCACAGAATTATGCTTTGTTTAATAAGCAGATTTTGTTCAAGAGAAGTATGAATGGATTGAAGAAATGTTACTAAATGTATTGCAAATGTATAACTGAACTTTTCATGTGAAATGTAAAACATTAAGTTTTCACTTGGGAATTATCAATGCTTTATTCATGCCTTCTTGAAATCCAAATCTAGACTATATGGGTTCCTTGAGAATGTCCTTACTTTCTGTAAAACAATGTAACGGGAAGTTTCTTGTGTACTGTTGTAGGCATCTTTTCCATAGGACATGTGTGGATCCATGGCTGCTAGATCACCGCACCTGTCCAATGTGCAAAATGAACATTCTGAAAGCACTTGGAATTCCGGTAATATTGCTCATTAAATTACTGATGTTGCATAAATCTGGATTTTCTCCTTGGTTTGCTTAATGAAATATACATTAAGTGTTTGACATTAGTCTTCAATTCAATTCAATTCAACTTTATTGTCATTGCACAGATACAAGTATGGGTACAACGAAATGCAGTTTAGCATCAGTCCGTAGTAATAGTGCAATATAGAAATAAAAAATACAGAATAAGCAAACAATGTGGACGGAGAGACTGGAGAAATCTATCGGCGGGACTCCGAGTTCAGCAATGTGATAGTGTTGTTGTAGAAGCTGTTCCTCATCCTACTAGTACGTGACCTGAGGCTCCTGTACCGCCTCCCTGATGGGAGGAGGGCAAACAGTCCATGGTTAGGGTGGGAGGGGTCTTTGATGATCTTCCCGGCCCGTCTCAGACACCGTTTTCGGTGGAGGGCATCCATGACAGGGAGCCTTCTAATATAATTAATATTTCCATTTTAATAGCGATTGCAAGATGACAAGTTGTTGGAGGCAGTGACCTACAGGTATTAGTTTGATGTTCAGGTTGTGTTTAAAGTTGAAGATATTGTCTATTTTTAACAACTTGAAAATGATATCTATTGTGCACGATAGGGTTTTAAATTCACAAAAATTTGATTCAAGTAGTACATTATTTGCTTTTTTTCATCTGATTTCAATTGCTCAAGTCAGTCAAGTCAAGTTTATTTGTCACATACACATACGAGATGTGCAGTGAAATGAAAGTGGCAATGCTCGCGGAACAACAAAACAACCAAACAAATTATAAACACAACCATAACACACATATTATTTTACATAATAAATAATAGAAGGAAAAACGTTCTGTGGAGTTAGTCCCTGGTGAGAAAGGCGTTTACAGTCCGAATTGCCTCTGGGAAGAAACTCCTTCTCAACCTCTCCGTTCTCACTGCATGGCAACGGAGGCGTTTGCCTGACCGTACTTGGTGGAACAGTCCGTTGCAGGGGTGGAAGAGGTCTCTCATGATTTTGTTTGCTCTGGAGTTGCACCTCCTGTTGTATAGTTCCTGCAGGGGGGTGAGTGAAGTTCCCATAGTGCGTTCGGCCGAACGCACTACTCTCTGCAGAGCCTTCTTGTCCTTGGCAGAGCAATTCCCGAACCAGATGGTAATGTTCCCGGACAAGATCTTTCCACCGCCGCTGCGTTAGCACTGGAGGATCCTCGGAGACACTCTGAATTTCCTCAATTGCCTGAGGTGGTAAAGGCGCTGCCTTGCCTTACTCACGAGTGCTGAGGCGTGTGATGACCATGTCATATCCTCAGAGATGTGGACTCCCAGATATTTAAAACAGTTCACCCTATCCACAGGATCCCCATTTATACTCAATGGGGTGTACGTCCTCGGATGATGTGCCCTCCTAAAGTCCATGATCAGCTCCTTCGTTTTTTTGATGTTCAAGAGGAGGCTGTTCTCCTGGCACCAGAGTGCTAGATCAGCCACCTCCTCCCGGTAGGCCCTCTCATCATTGTCTGAGATCAGGCCCACCACCACAGTGTCATCAGCAAACTTAATTATTGAATTGGAGCTGAACCTAGCCTGAACCTAGCTGGGCATTGTATAAAATTTCATGTTATATTACAGCTGTATAAAATTTTAGTTAGACTACATTTGGAATGTTGTGTGCAATTCTGGTCTCCACATTTACAGGAAGAATGTGATCGTACATAGGAGATTCACCAGGATGGTGTTTGGATTGGAAAGTATTAGCTACAAGGAGCGATTGGATGCAGTTTGTTTTTCCCTGAAGTGATTTTTTTTTTCTCTGGAGCATTTGAGGCTGAGGGGCAACCTGATAATATATGATTATGAGAGGGTGGACAAAAATGCTGGAGAAACTCAGTGGGTGCAGCAGCATCTATGGAGCGAAGGAAATAGACAATATTTCGGGCCAAAACCCTCTTCAGACTGATTATGAGAGGCCCAGATCGGAAAATTAGTGCCTTTTTCCCCAAGGTGGAAATGGCTTGGAGGGTGTTCGAGGGTTTAAGTTTAAGTTGAGAGTGGAAAAGTTTAAGTGGCATGTATGAGACAATTTTTTTTTACACAAAGTGCTAGGAAATAGATATGATATGATAGCAACATTTGATAGGTACGTGAACAAGCAGATAAGATGGAGCGATGTAGACAGAAAGGATTAGTTTAAATTGGCATCATGGTTGACACAGACATTGTGAGCCAAAAGGTACACAAAAATGCTGGAGAAACTCAGCGGGTGCAGCAGCATCTATGGAGCTAAGGAAAAATGACAAAAGGCCTGTTTCTGTACTGTATGGTTTGATGTTCTGCCGTTATTGTTGTAAATGCTCACAGAATTTCTAAGCTGGTACATATTTTTTACTCTTTCGGATCTTTCTAGGCTACTGTGAAAATATCCTCCCAGAATGATTGCATTATCCATGGTACATGCTCCTCTAACTTATTTATGCTCCGATGAGTCAGCACAGACACAGGGAGGCTGAAATGCCTCCCTCTATGTCGTATGGAAATACAGAATGGTAGGCAAACTAACAGATGTTGTTATAATTTGCAAGTGGAATTAAATACAAAAGTAGGGTGGTTATTCTTCAGTTGTATAGGTCATTGATGAGATCATCTAGAGAGTGTCTGGAGAATTGTATATGGTATTGCCTTTCTTATTTAAGGAGGAATGTAAATGCATTTGAAGCAATTCAGTTTACTAGATGAATACCTGGAATGTGCAATTTTTCTTGTAGGGATAGGCTGAACTGCCAAGGCATGTGTCCAGTGGAATCCAGACAAATTGGGGATGATTGAGGTACATAAGATCCTGGGGGTCTAGGTAGGGTGGAGAGAGAATATTTCGCCTTGTGGGAGAATCTCAAACAAAGGATCAATATTTAAAAATAAAGGGTCACCCATTTAAGGCAGAGATGAGGCAATACTTTTTAACAAGAGAGAGTTAGATTTAGCTTTCAAGAGAGAGTTAGATTTAGCTCTTAGGGCTAATGGAATCAAGGCATATGGGGGAAAAAGCTGGAACGGGGTACTGATTTTGGATGATCAGCCATGATCATATTGAATGGCGGTGCTGGCTTGAAGGGCCGAATGGCCTACTCCTGCACCTATTTTCTATGTTTCTCACGGGATTGTGAATTTTTGGTCCTTTTCAAAGGGGGCAGTAACAAGCAGAACCTTGAAATATTTTTAAGGCAGAGGGCGACAGGGTCTTAATAAGAGAGTCAAAAGTTTAAAAAATATGGTTACGGTGGGAGTCCAATCAGATCAGCCATTATTTTATTGAATGGAATAGGAGAGTTGAGGGATCAAATGGCCTATCCCTACTAATTTTATATGTTCACATGCAGTGCAGTAGTGCTTACTAATGTCTTTATCTCAACCTTGTATTTATATCTCGATTAATGCACATCCTTTTGCCTCTTTTATAAATGCCGAATGTTTTTGAACATTTAGCAACCAATCTTAACAATGCTGCAATCATGCCTCCTTGATTAAACTAATTTTCCTTATTTGTCCATTTTGATTGGAATGCTTGTTAGGAATGCTTTCTGCATTAATTTATAGTATTGTGAAATTTAACATTTTATAAATTTACTTAGATATGACTTTGATCACATACAGTATTATATTATCTGTGAAACTAGTGAATGATGTCACTGTTGTGAATTGATGTTGTGTGTGGAGTTTGTTATTGACATGGCCTCAACTGCAGGAGCAGGTCTAATGCAGGTCTTACCCAAGTCCCTAGCCTGCACTGGCCCGAGTTTCTTGAATCAGGTAGAGCAATGATGCCTTCATTTAAGCCATCTTGTAGTTAAATCTCTCAGCTAGGATTCCGTGACTCTGTGATCCGTAACATAATTTGCGCGGCACGGTGATCAGTGGTGGAGTTGCTGCCTCACAGCGCCAGTGACCCAGGTTCGATCCTGACTATGGGTGCTTGTCTGTAAGGAGTTTGTACGTTCTCCCCTTGACCTTCGTGGGTTTTCCCCGGGAGCTCTGGTTTCCTCCCACACTCCAGACGTACAGGTTTATTGGTTAATTGACTTGGTAAAATTGTAAAATCAATTGTCCCTAGTGTGTGTAAAATAGTGTTAGTGTGCGGGGATCGCTGGTCGGCATGGACTCAGTGGGCTGAATGGCCGGTTTCCGTGCTGCATCTCTAAACAAAACTAAACTAAACAAAACTAAACTAGTGCCTGGTCCAGTCAATGGTAGATTTGTCCTTAAATGGCAAGAAATAGTTATTATTGAGGTATTAATGGCTCACCTAATATTTGACATTGATTTGCAAAGTTTTTATTTAATTAGTAACAAATGTTTTGGATGCATTTAACCTCAAGTCAGAAGATTCTATGAACTATTATGCTATGGTAATCCTTTGCTCCTTCATGATCTTGCAACCATTTGGTACAAGTTCATGCACAAAGGAATTTCTCGTTCTCTTTCTCTTTTATAGTCTTGTTGCTTTCACTCAAATTGATACAATCATTGTCTTAATGCGCAAGTTGATAAAATGGGAAGATTAGGGCAGTTGAAAGTTAATACATAGAAATATAAAGTAGTGTTTTTTTTGTGAAACAAATGAAGTGAGCCAACAGGAACAAAGCCGTATAGTTTTTTTTAAATGGATCCAGAAGCAAGGAGACTTGGTACATACAAATCATTCAGTGAATTCTTGAGTTGAAACCAATCTCAAAATTCCAACAAATGAAGGTGTCTAATCTGCAACTTGTTCAAAAGTAATATGTAACCTTAGATTTGTGTGAAGATGTCGAGTAAAAAGCAAGGAAGCTCTGATAAACCATAGTAAATTACTATTTGTTTCCACTTGAAGTATTCCCACCTTCAATAAGATGATTCTTGCTTTGGAGAGGGTCACAAAGATGGCACTATTCACAGTGTAGCATCGGTAAATATTGCCCTTTAGAGTTAACCTGCATTTTTTCCAAATCTCAATAATAAATCTGAACCAACAATAAATGATGCCATGGTCGAGGAGTATCGACAATGTGTTCAGACTGAAGAAGCTGTGGTTCTCCTTTGTATCGAAGGTTAAGGGACGATTCAATATTATGAAGCAAGGATTCAGTAGAGTCGATTAGGAACATTTGTTTCCACTGACAGAAAGGCTAATAACAGAGAACTTTGATGTAAAAATAATTGGCAAAAAATGTGAAAGAAACAAAAACGTTTTTAAATATAGAAAATTATTACAATTTGGAATGTGATCACTGAAATCATGTAGAGTCCATAATAACTCTAAATATGATTTGGATTTATACTTGAAAATATGTGATTTTTTTTTCAAAGCTGCAGGAAAATATCATTTTTAGATTGAAAGTGCCAAGACAGACCTGTTTTGTAAGATTCAGTAATTATTTTTCCAGGTTTTGACATCTGTGGGATTTATTGCATGCACTGAGATCCATCTAACATTCAAAGAGCCTGATGTTTATGAGAAATTGTGTGCACAAAATAAACCAAAATGCTAATTTGTAAAGCTTTAACTATTCAGTTTTTATGTCAACCTAGTAAAATTCATGCTTCACAGCGCCAGACGCGTTTTTGACCGATCTCGGGTGCCGTCTGTATGGAATTGCATGTTTTCCCTGTGAAAACGTGTGTGCCCTCTGGGTGCTCTGGTTTTCTCCCACATACCAATGATGTGCAGGTTTATAGGTTGCTTGGCCTCTATAAATGGCCCCAGGTGTGTAAGGAGTTGATGTAAAAGTGGAGCAACATAGAGGTAGTGTGACATGACAGGCATGGCCTCATGGGCCATAGGACCTTTCAATGCTGTATCTCTCAATCGATCAATTGTGTAAAATAGAAAGTGAGTTGAAGATGTTTTGGATTATATAATACAGATGATCATGCTTGTAATATTTTAATCACTGATTATTGACCTGGCAATTTGTTTTGCACCATTTTGTATGTTGAACTATGCAAAAGCTTTCCATTTTTGTCTGTCTTTTCTTTAGTTCTGTGTGTTGATTGAAATCTAATCATGGCACAAGCTAAAATTCTCCTCTGACCAAATATCAGAATTCGGACTGAATTATTGAATGGAATGTATTTGAAAGTTGTAACAATTTAGGTGTTGAAGCCAAACATGTGTGAATATTCCAAAATATGTCTTCTGTAAGCAAAGTAAATAGTTTGAATTATTCTGTAAGTACATGTGATTATTTCCAGAAGCCCAAATCATGTGGAGCCCAGGATATACATTCAGCATTGTGGCTTTACATCGTTATATATTATAAGACAAGCAATAACTTAATATTTTGGGAGTATCTTGAGCAGAAATTTGCACTTATTATAAATTGCTAAATTCTAAAGAGAAGTTCAGTGCATAACCTTAGAATACAAAAACTATGTTTAACAAATTTATTTTTTCAGATATGGTACAATTACTCCACCTTCTCAACTGGTAGTAAATTTAGAGTTTGATATTTGATGTTAATGCTAACACCATACTCACTGATGATCAGTGGGGATTATTTCAGACATTTATTAAATCTTGGGTCAAATATGGATAAAAGTTGCATTCCAGAGCAGAGTTGAGAGTGGATGTCAGGATATGATTTAAAATAAGGTTTCTTCAAGGCGACCTAGTAAAATTGAAGTTGTTGGGAATCAGCAAAATATCTCATTGCTCCTGTCATATTTTGCAAAAAAAAATGGTTGGTGTTTCTGAAGACCTGCTATTTCGGTCAATATTCCGGCAATATCCTATTCCCTTCCATATTTAATTTGTACATTGATTTTACCTTTGATGTGGGGATATTTTCTGATGATTGCACAGCATTCAGTTTTGTTTGTAATATTTTGGATGACAAAGCAGTTTGTAGCAATGCAGCACTGAGACTTGCTCTGTTAATTAATAAATAAAATTCTCAGCGCTCAAGTGCTTAGTAATTAGTATCTCCAAATAGAGTGACTTTAATGATCTGCACCTAATATTCAATGATATTAATGATCATATGCTTATTTATTAGGATTTTGGATGTCACCTTTGAGCATAAACGGAATAGGACCAGTCATCTAATTAGTGGTTCTACAGCACCATGGTTGAGGCTAGGTATTCTGCATATGCAGCTCATTTACTAAGTGTGCTGCCCTTTCCACTTTGACAATATGCAGGCCATGAATGCAATATTTGTCACAAACCTGAATTGTACAACGCTTAACAACACTAAAGTAGTTCAACTCCATTCAGAACAAATGCCCTCTATCTGATTATCGTTCCAAACACTAATTCCTCTTTGTGGTTGCAATTTGTTCCATGTATAAAATGCTCTTTAGTAAGTACACAACTGCTTCTTCAACAGCATCTCCCAAACCCTACATCATAAGGACTGTCAAAGGCAGCTTCCTTTCCAATTCGTTCACCATCCTAGCTTGGAAATATTTCTGTTTTTCATATTCCTGTGGTCTATATCTTGGAACTCTCTAACCAATAACTGGACTTCCTCGTGACATCCCCGTGGCAGGAGATTTCCAGGACGACAGCTTGTCTCTCGAGCAGCACATTGTGCGTGCATTATCAGTATTCATCTTAAAGCAGCCCCTTTAAAGATGGCATCCTACATTGCCCTCTGAGTAGCTGCACCTGATTATCACCTGGTACAGGTTTTGCAACTTCACAATCCTCAATATCCAGAGTGCCAGTTGTGGCTGAAAGTCCTCGATCAAGTGACGTGCCATTTCAAATCACCCTTGCCATTTCACTATCAATACCCACTATCTGACCAGTGAGAGTTCTTGGTGTTCTGTTGGAGGCAATAAGGTGATGGAAAAGTAAAGCATGTATGCTTACCCCATCTGCAGATTGTATAACAGAATAGATCATGGGAAGAGGGAGATGGTGTGATTTGAGAAGAAGAATTGACATGAGCATACTGTGGTGTGAATGATCAATGGTTTAAAGTTTAATAGGAAAACTACTAGGGGGGGGGGGGGGATAAGAAGCACAGTTGATGGAAATTTGTGGAAAATAAAATAAAACTAATGTAGGATTAGTGTAAAAATGGGTTTGATTGGTGCAGGACCTATTTCCTTGCAACATCTCTCAATTACTGATAAAACTTTTGCACACTTGACAAAGGTAAAGCATTAAAGATTCATTGAGCAAAATTCTACACTAAGGAAAATTGTCCATGAAATGATGACTTTATTGGCTTGAAGAAGCATGAGGTAACGTCATTGAAGCATATACATTTTTAAAATAACTTGACTGAAGCAGGGAACATGTTGATTTTGTTTGGGATTTTGGATCTAAAGGTTAACCATTTAGGATTAACTGAAGGAGAAATGTGTTTATTTAAATGGTTATAAATCTTTTGAATGTTTATGTCACAGCTGTGAATGCTCAATCATTGAGAATGTTCAAGACAGCAATTGATAGATGACTTTAACCTGCTGTGCTTTATATTTATCAAACCTGTGATTTCTTTTATATCTTTAGCTTCTGGCCATTCTAACTTCAGTTGAAATATTAAAATTATGATGTGAAATCGCAGTAAGTTACATGCATAACTATTTATTTTCATGTACCAGGTAATGTTGTTTGGTTTGTAACTTGTGTCCTTTTTCTAGCCAAATGCAGATTGTGCAGACGATGTAACAACTGATTTTGAAGGATCCATAGGAGGGCCAGCAACTAATCAGATTACAGGCGCAAGTGACGTGACGGTCAATGAGAGTTCGGTGGGGTTTGAGCCTCCTGCTCGAAATGTTGGACTTTCACAGACAATTCAAGACAATGAATCTCTTCAGCAAGTTGATGAGATTAATGTTACTGCTAGCAACAGTAAGTTGCCTTTTTACTTGTAAATAGGAAAACACTACGGTGATTTTTACCTCCATAAATTAAGAAAAAATATAATGATGTTAAAATATATTTTTGCTTCCTACAATTTAGATGACTGTCAAATGCTGATACAGAGAGAGATGTGAAAGTCCTGGTGCATGAAACATAGAAAATAGCGCATATGAATTTCAGTGGCAACACCAGTGTTCATTGCATAGCACTAATTGCTATTGAATGATGAGGCAGTTAAAACTCATTGGTGGGTCTGGTCAGTGGATAAGGATAGCAGATTTCCTTCCCTGAATGGTATTAATGAGCCAAGATGAGGAAGAATTTCTTTAGCCAGAGGGTGGTGAATTTTGAATTCATTGCCACAACTGCTGTGGAGGCCAAGTCTATGGGTATTTTTAAAATGGCGATTAATAGATTTTTGATTAGTAAGGATGTCAAGGTTACGGGGATAATTGAAGAGAATGGGATTGAGAGGGAAAAATAGATCAGTCATAATAGAATGGCGGAGTAGAGTCAATGGGCTGAATGGCTAAATTCTGCTCATGTGTCTTATGATCTTACGTTCAACATAGATTTGTTATATTAGCTTTGTGCTTACAATTACTGATATTAGCTGATTGCATCCTGGGTTCATGTTAAATTATTTTCATGGGCATAATTAAACTGCTTTGTGTATGAAATAAGTGTTGCCATCATTCACCTTGCCGTCATTGTGGATCATTTACAATATTTAAAGGCAGCTTTCACTTAAAGGAAGTCGATTAGAATTTGTCCAGTTGTGGAGTAGTTCCAAGCACAACTGTGGCTCTTGATAGTTAAGGCTAGTTACAGATAGGACTGATCCACCAGATAGTAGGAGAACATCTTGTGAAGCTGCATAAGAGCAAAGGGACCCATGGGAGCATGGCTCCAATGCACTGACTGAAGCAAGTATTCTAAAAGAGACTTAACAGTACTTAACTCATACCACCTCTACCCAACCATGCACTTCCTCAGGTCCTACCCTTCTTAACACTAATTATCAGTGTACATAAAGTAAGTAGCTGGGCAGAGGGATGAGACAGTCAAGCCATCCAAAAGGAGAGCCAATAACTTGGTTCTCCACAATACCTCCAGGGCAGGATGCTTTCAAAAACTAATGCCATCATGTCACTGAGCACTGGGCTGATTGCCAGCAGACTTGCATTCTATGACGTAAGGTATGGAACATCCCAAGAGCTCAGTGTGCATCATTCAGCACATTAACCAAGGAGCAATCATCCATTGGCTGGACTATTTTGTGAACAGTTTAATAAATGAACCCTCGGTTGGTCGGCTATCTATTTCACTATGCACTGTATATTTGGTCTGGAGATAGCTTCAGCGTACCAAACCCCATGCAAGGTGAAAGTAGTGCAGGTAAAGCCCTTTGCTCTCACCCTAAACTGAGAAATTGCAGTGTCCCAGGAGAACACTTGAGATATGCCCTTGGGATTGTGGTCCTTGCTAGCTTCCGATCTTGAATGGTTGTTCAAGGTTATACATTTGATCGTATAATGATCTTTTAAAAATAAAGACTTTTTAATAAAGCTTTCATTTAAAATAGTGTTTTTATTATGGGCTGGCTATGAGAGAAAGAATTTAAAAAAGTAGGATTGTTCACATCTGTGCCATTCAGTGATTTTCTATCTTCTAATCAATAGCTTGGTATCAGATGTTTTGTTGGGTACAAGATCATTGGGAATCACGTTAACACTGGCACCAGAGTCAATCAGAAACTTGATGGCTTCTGGGCCGAATTGCATCTCAGCGAATAGGCCTGAAGAAGAATTGTATCCAGCTGCATTGATCTCAATGCAACTCCCAGACTCTGTCGGAAATGGACGTTGTGTCAGATGTCTCTACGACCTTGTGCAGACCCCGTTTCTGCATGCTCTCCTTCCTCTGCTTGCAGCAGCAGGCGAAGTGGTTTTGTGTCCGTATCTGTTGCAGTCCTTCCCATACACTGGGCATTCCTCCTTCCTACGCTTGTGTGTCCTTGGACAGAACTTGCACTTAAATGGTCCCTAATTCTTCTACTGCGAAGGAAAATCAACCACCTTTTCCCTCGGTTGGAATCGTTCCACCTTGTGTATTGTCGGCTCTTCGCCAATGTCCTGCATTCTTGCCACTGTTACCTCCAAGGATCTACATATGTCCACAGTCCTCTGCAGTGTCAGATTCCTCTTCTGAAGGAGTGTCTTCCTAGTTGACCCGTCTGCAATACCAATGATGATGCAATCTCGAATGAGGATTTCTCTCAGGCAATCGCAGAAGTTGCATGTTTTAGCTGCAATGCTTTCCCCTGATATGTGGTCTCGTTTATTGAAAAATGAATCTTTCATAGGTTTCATTCGTCTCCTATGCTGGTAGACATCTTATCGATGACTTTCACATCTGTCTGGTAGACCGTCTTATCAGGGTATTGATATTCGCACACCCTCTGTCCAACAGAATGCAGGTCTGCTTTTTGATACGAATCTACCCGCAAGGGTAGTTGAGGCCAGTTCATTGCTATATTTATCGTTAGATGTGGCCCTTGTGGCTCCAATGGAGAGAAGGCAGGGATACTGCTTGGATGATTGATAATGGCGGTGCAGGCTCGAAGGGCCGAATGGCCTACTCCTGCACCTATTTCTATGTTTCTATGTTTCTCCTTCTTATCCAGTTCTCTTATACTGCATAATTTTCATATATTTGTTTAAACATTTTCCACTCTTCCACCCAGTTCTCTTTAAGCTTTAGATTGGGTGGTGGAGCCACGTCAAAAGATGGACTGGTCTGCGCCATTTTGAATTATCAGCGTATTCCCTCGCTCTTAATAGCTTATCTTTAAGCAGTCTCCCACAGCACGTCCTTTTAAACTTCGATTCCCACAGCACTGATTTACACGCAGTGTCATATATTTGTGTGTTCACTGACCTGCATTAACTCATGCATGCAGCTAGTCCGGTCACTGAGCGTTGAAACACTGATTCCTGAAAGCTTTTCAAAGCATTTGTTACTAATCATCATAGTGTCTATTAGATTCACAAATCTTCACTTTCTCAGCTGCCACCATGTTTTGATATATGTCTGCTTACAAAATAAATAAACTAACACATAATATACAGAGAAAGATGGCTGCACACGCACTCGTATTGGGATCAAAAACAGGAATGATTTATTTCCAAGTCAAAGGTCACTGGCTGATTTTCTGTGCATGTGCGAGAATGAGTACAGTTCATACGCATACGTTACATAGATATTGTCACACATTGTGCAACGTACGATTTACAAATTGTGAGTATATCCCAACAACCAGAGGTAGTCATTGTTTCTACAGAGGTATGCCAATTATGAACGCAGTTGTTCCCTGGTGTTTGAAGCTACAATTCAGTCCCTGATGTCAAAACTATAATGCCTGCAGTTTACAATTATTGTTTTTTATGGAATACTGTGAATATTTTAGTCTTTTTGCAAAGTAGTATTGGAAGTGGATCTTTGTGGTTAATTGTAGCCAAATTTCAAAGAATTATGGAAACAATGAGAGCTTGTGCAATTTACCCTGAAGTGATAATCATGTGATGTTTTATAGGCAAAATGAATGCTTGTGCCTCTCTCTTGTCTGTACGTTTTTATGATCATTAACCATTTAGTTGTTAAATGTTTGCCATTTTCGTTTTAACATAAAAGGACATTCAACCCATCAAATTAATGCTTGCTACTGAATGAATGTGGGTATGGGAGAGTTTGTGCTAGGGATCAGGGAGACCAGGCTGGACTACTTTTCTGTGGGGACTTGGGAGATTCTATAATGCTGAAAGCCAAAAGTTGTTAGGATTATCCCTACAAGAATATGAGCACAGTCTCTGAATGCACAGTATGTACTTTGCGGATATCTGCAATACAGATAAATCCCTCTGCCTGTTGCTGTAAACCAAAGAAAAAGGAGTTGAAGTCACCTTGAGTATGGAATGTGAGTGACCTTCCTACTGCAGTAACAAAGAGTAAGTCTGAGATCTGGCTGAGATCAGCAACAGTAGTTTGAGGTGATCCTATGACACTGACCTCCATAGACAAATCATAGATCTGGTTGTATTTACGGTTGGAGGAGGTCGCAATATCATCACAGACAATGAATGAAGAAACAGAATAATAGGTGCAGGAGAGGCCATTCGGCCCTTCGAGCCAACCCTTCATTCAATATGATCATGGCCGATCATCTAAAATCAATACCCCCTTCCTGCTTTTTCCCCATATCCACTGATTCCTTTAGCCCTAAGAGTTAAATCTAACTCTCGCTTGAAAAATCTGGGATGCTTTATCTCCTGCTTCTCAGAGCCTGGGGATTCCCATGTGGCATTGGGGAGATTGCAATGGAAACTTTCCCTCTGTCTGTTTGCTATCCTCGACAAAGACTTGTATTAAAACATCATGTGTTATTTGTTTTGGTGTGTGGTGTTGGGCATGTGAGCAGTGTACGACCTCATTTCTTGGGAAGCTAGATGGGGAAAAAATATTGAAATTGATTCATTTATTCTTCCAGTGAATTTGAAGGATTTTGCAGAAATGGATTGGTGGTATCTTTACAGTGCCTTAGTTTGCCACATGCCTATATGATGGACATCCATTTATCATATTTGTCTCTACTATTTTGCAGATGAAACCAACTCATTCTGTAATTAAGATGAATGGTTGAGATAAGAATGGAAATGAACCCTTTCACACACTGGGTCCATATCAACCATAAAACACCCAGATTGTTATCCAATACTAATCTAATTTTATTCTCCCCACATTTCCCTCAACTCCCCACAGATTATATCACTCATGTATGCACTTAGGGTAATTTACCTCTTCAACCTACTTGCCTTTGTGGTGTGGGAGGGAACAGGAATATTGTGGAGAAACCCAACCAGTCGTAGAGACAATATGAAAACTCCAGAGCCAGTACTGGATGTCAGGATTGAAGCTGGTTGCTGGAGCTGTGAGGTAGCAGCTCCACTAGCTTCACAACGTTGACTTGGTGATGGTTTGGAATCGTATTTGATAAGATCATGTACACCATGTAACTTTTATCTCTTGAATGGATTTGTATTTCCATATAGGAGTTACGGTTTATTAATTTGATTCCTAGGAATGCTGGGGCCAGTCATCTAATGAGAATTTTGTAAATGCTATTTCACGTAGCTCGCCATCTCTTACACTTTTTTTGGTTAAGAAGGTGTGGTGTGTGAGACTATATATTAATGGAATATAGGTAGGACATGTCTCTTCACTGACCAAGGGTGAGAAATGATTCATAGTGGAGAAATGATTTGGTTAATGGGATTCTTTAATTCAATTGACGATTTCCAATCTGCAAAAATCATCAATTGGTTTAATAAGTACAGACTTTTCAATTATACTTTTATTCAAGACTGGAAAGATAAAGTTTTATTTCAAATTAAAGTATAAATGAAGATTCCAAATCATTCAGATGAAAAATGTAGTAATTTGTAACTGAAAGCTTCTGTTTAATTTTATTCCAGTTATAAGATGTTGATTAAACGCACACTTTTTCTTTCTTTTCTCTTCCCTGAAGATGGTGAAGGACCAATTGTGAGTAGTGATTCGGACACCTCACTGATTCTGGCTGTTGAAGTTGGACTTTCTGACATAGAACTCTCTACTGACCATGACTGTGAGGAAGTGAAATCCTGAGAAGCATTTAATGATGTGGTTCTGGCAAGGCCACAGAGTGACTGCAACAAATATCCAGTACATTCAAACAAGAATGATTGTGAGAGCAATAGCGACAATCGTTTACTTCTCCTTAGACACTGTATAGCATTTGATGTCTTCACAAAGAACCCACAAGCTTATCACTTGCCTTATTCCTACATTTACAAGCTGGTAACATGGTTCAGTGGCTGAGCTAAGAAGAAATAACAGTTGTGGTTTTTTTTATTTTGTATTTTCAATGATGGTCAACAATTTATCTGTGTTTTACATATTATTTTTGTGACTGACTCCTGCTTTTCCAGAGTTTGATCCTATGAGGATTAAGGGTTCCTGAAATCACTGCCTCAACACTAAAACATTCAGTCGGTGCTTTTTAAGTTGTGAACTGAATTTTAAACTTGGTTCCAAGTTCTGCAGTCTTGTGAATGACTAGCTTTTTTGGTGGGCAACATTAAGTAAAGTTTTTTTTTGCGCAATGTTTATGGGGGGAAAAAAGGAGCTTTGTAGATGCAGAAAAAAAAAAGTTCATTTGCCATTTCTTAATGTGTTTTTGGCCATTAAAAGCTAATAATATTGTACAGAGATGTTGTCCATAAGCAATATGTTCTGCTGGAGATTGAGACGGGATGAATGTTCTACTAAGAGCCCACTTGCTTTTTATGAATTCATAGTAGATTGGGATTTGTGAATATTTTTGTGTCTGGTTGACACTTGACAGTCCCCACAAGTCTGTGACATTATGGCCATTAACAAAGTAGCTGAGTAAATGGCCAAATAGGTTAAACCACCAGCTTTGTTCCCAGAATGGCTTTTAAGAGTTAGAAATCAAAATTAATTTTAGTGTTACAGCATACTTTACACCTACTGACCTCTGCCAAAAAACGAATTTACAGAATATATTGCTGTACTTCAAAATAATTTTCTAGTATTTCAAGTACTTTGAATTTGTTGCTTATCATCTATCGTAATAATAGGTTTTTGTACATTGAAAACAAGTGAAAATGTATTAAAATTACAGATCGTTATACTGTCTGAATAAATGACTTTTCAAGTCATGCAATTCTAAAGCATCCTTTTTGCATATGGATATTTCCTTTGCAGAAAAGAACCCAGTACTATAAAGCATATTGATAGTACAAGTTTAAATGTTTTGCCCACAAGGAGAGAAAATTCCCACAAAGGACGGAGGTGGTATTTTTTTTTTTCAAACTACTGCTTTTGTTCCATGTGTAGATTATTCACCATGTAGACTTTAATATATCACGCAAGAAATATATAATTGTAATACTTCAGAGCAAATTAAAAACCCTGTGCGTTCCAGTGGCCCCCATATAGTTATCGTATATAGTTATATACCCCCATATAGTTATGAGAGGAATAGATCGGGTAGATGCACAGAATCTCTTGCCCAAAGTAGGGGAATCGAGGACCAGAGGATAGGTTCAAGGTGAAGGGGAAAAGATTTAATAGGAATCTGAGGGGTAACTTTTTCACACAAAGGGTTGTGGGTGTAAGGAACAAGTTGCCAGAGGAGGTAGTTGAGGCTGGGACTATCCCAACGTTTAAGAAACAGTTAGACAGGTACATGGATAGGACAAGTTTGGAGGGATATGGACCAAACGCAGGTAGGTGGGACTAGTGTAGCTGGGACATGTTGGCTGGTGTGGGCAAGTTGGGCCAAAGGGCCTGTTTCCACACTGTATCACTCTATGACTCTCTGACTCAATATAGTCTGCAGAGGTTGTAATCACTCTAGTGATCAATCTTTTGACTTGGATCAGTATAAATATAGGCAAAGTCAATGATGTACTAAGTTGAAGACATTCAAACGTTTAGAGACGTTATTTGATGCAGAAGATTATTTCCTTTGAGTATAGAATTTGAATGAATAAAGAGGACATACAAGCAGAGCAGATGAAGAGCCTACTGCTCCCTAGTTTGAACTTGAATAATTTAAAAAATGTGAATGTGGTAATAAATGATGGAAAATGAGTTGAAACATATTTGGTAATAAGATTTATCTCAGGCTAACTTAAAGGGCTAAAGAATTGAAAAGATTTTTATTCAAAGTTAAAATTGCCCATGAAAGAGAAAAAAATCAGGCATGCGTGAAATTGAGATTTCAGTCCTAAGTTGACAGAATAATCAATCAGAATGGCCATTATTATCGCTTTGTCAGCTGTTCTTTTCAATTCATCCCATGTACCATGGGATGCGACTGACTGCAGGATAGAAAATCATTTGAGATGATCCTCTCTTGAAGATAATCATGCTTTTTTTTTATAAAGTCACATGCTCTGCTGCGCATTCTTGTTTCTTCTTCTGTCGATAGCAAATTTCTATATTGGTTCCCATTTTTGAACAAGTTTGAATTTCTTGATTGTAGTTTGATGCTATAAGCAATTTTGTTCTGCTGTGGCTAAAATTTCAGGGAGAAAATTTTCACCAGGTTGACTATCGTTCAAAATTTAACTACAATTCTATTTTAAGTTTACAAGCATCATCATTTTACATTGATTTTTTAATCAAATTTTACTGTAGCGTTTGCACCAACCCTGTGACAAAAAAGTTTAGGTGTTAATCGGCAGTGATCATTTTCCAGATGGTAAAACAGGAAATACTGAAATACTAAACATGTCACCTGCAGACAACAAAACATTTATGGTTTAGGTCAGAACGTTTCAAATAGTTTGTTTTTAGATTTAGAAAAGGAGAGGGTTGAAGGCAGCAAAAGGATTATTTGTAATAGGATGAAAAACAAGAGACATTGGAATTGCTTGCAGTGCTGCTGTCTGTGAGGGAATAGTGGAGGCTCAGTAATTGCAGATGAACCAGTCTGATGAAGTGTCGACCCGAAACATCACCTATTCCTGTTCTGCAGAGATGCTGTCTGACCCGCTGACTTACTCCAACTTTTTGTGTCTATCTTTAGGATTGCATTTTGCCCTTATTTTTCATTTTGGTGCTCTGTGTAAAGAGTTCTTGCATCCATATCTGTCTATCTAGCCATGTGTAGGAAAGAACTGCAGATGCTGGTTTCAATCGAAAGTAGACACAAAATGCCAGAGTAACTCAACAAGACAAGCAGCCCAGTCCTTCTCTCCAGAGATGCTGCCTGCCCCGCTGAGTTACTGCAGCATTTTGTGTCTAACTATCTAACCATATGGCCAACAAATTGTGTCAGGCTGAAGAAGGGTTTCAGCCCGAAACGTTACCTATCTCCTTTGCTCCATAGATGCTGCCGCACCCGCTGAGTTTCTCCAGCAATTTTGTCTACCTTCAATTTTCCAGCATCTGCAGTTCCTTTATAACAAATTAATTGTGTCCCTCTTTTCACAGCCTTTCCACTCAGATATTTGGGAAGCATTTTGGTGATCACTGGGATCAGCATGACAGGGATACTGAGACAAAGGTTTATTGCATTTGCAAAACTTGCTTTTTACAAGAAATTCCGTGCTGCCAAATAGCTTAAAATTCCAGATGGATTTCCTTCTTCAACATTAGAGCCTTTAATTTTTTATTTTGTTTGCAATATTTCAGTTAAAGAATAAAGACCTTCTAGGGACTAGTTTATAATCATGCTTTCGAAACATTGGACTAATTCAACAGGTCAGGCATCATCCCTGGGGAACATAGATAAAACCTATCCATGTTCTCCAGGGATGCTGCCTGACTGGCTGAGTTACTCCAGCATTGTGTCTGTCTATATATAACATTTCTACACTTATCCTTTGATGAGAATCTTCTATCTTTATTAAAAAAAACACAAGGAAGGGTGGCACAGTGGTGTAACAGTAGAGTTGCTGCCTATGTGCCCTGGAAACCCACATTCCATCCTGACTACGGGTGCTGTCTGTATGGAGTTTGTACGTTCTCCCTGTGAAGGCGTGGGTTTCCTCTGGGTGCTCCGGTTTCCTACCACATTCCAAAGCCCAGCAGGTTGGTAGATTAATTGGCTTTTGTAAATTGTCCCTGGTGCGTAGGATGTAAAACTGGAATAACATGGAACTAATGTACAAATGATCGTGGTCGGTGCAGACTCAATGGTCCCAAGGGCCTGTTTCTATGCTGCATCTCTAAACTAAACTGCAGATGCTGGAATCTGGAGCAAAGCACAAAGAGCTTGACTAACTCAGCAGGTTAGGCAGCATCTGTGGAGGGAATAGATGACCAATGTTTTTGAGTTGGGACCCTTCAGCCTGATTGCAGTAGAGGGAGAAAGTTAGAAAAGAGGTGGCAAGTGATAGGTAGATACAGGTGAGGAGGTTTTGATTGGCAGATAGTTGGAGTAACTGACAAAAGCTAGCAATGAAAAGGAGACAAAAGCTAGAGAGAGGGATCCAAATGGAAGGGGTCGACCCCAGTCTGAAGAAGGGTTTTGGCCTGAAACATTGCCTTTTCCCTTCGCTCCATAGATGCTGCCGCACACACTGTGTTTCTCCAGCAATTTTGTCTACCTTCTTTATTACTTTCTCCAGCTGTCTGCCAATCAAACCCCTCTCATCTGTATCCACCTATCATTCACAAGGCTTTGTCCTGCCCCCACCTCTTTTTTTTTTGCTGTCTCCCCCCCCACTGCAATCAGTCTAAAGAAAGATTCCGACCCAAAGCATCGCCTTTCCATTCCATTGACAGATACTGCCTGACCTGCTGAGTTACACCAGCACTTAGTGTTTTCCTTCTATCTTTCATACATCCTTGATCATAAAGTAACGTCGTACATTTATTCATTCATGCCACAAACTCTTTATTTCTACGAGAGACAGGCTCAAGAGAGGGCAGTTAATAGTAGTATTTTGAAAACTTTTGAATTACTCCATTAAGCAGCTTTGTTCAGTCAACTAAAATGGCAAATTGTTTTTGCTTATGTAAAGTATGTTCCCTTTCAAAAATAGACACTTTCATTCATCTTGAAGTTATTGTGGTGAAAAGAAAACATAATTATGTTCTGGTGGAATAGACATATTATATATATATATATATATTGTATATATTATATATTACTTATCATTTAATGATGTATACTGCATTTAACATGGTAAAAACAACAGTGACAGCATTTCTAAATTAAGGGAATGTGGACAATCATTATATTTATTGGGTGTAGCTCAAGTCACCGTAACAATTGAAATTTATTTTGAAATCGCTCAATCAAGTTAATTTCAAGATTTTTTTCGAGACAGTACTTAAGGTAAGCACGAGTTTTACCAGAAAAATCATGTTCCTTTTTGATATACAAATACAGTGCAGTTCAAATGAAAATATTCAACCACAGTGCCATAAGCGTAATAACTTTTGAACAAACTGCATAATCATACTTAAATTGTTATGTTATCTCCCTTAGAAAAACTACTCTGTAACGTGGCATGGAGGCCCAGAGTGCTGCTTTGCACCTAATCTTAGCAGAAATCTAGGATATTCTGAGACAGACTCCAGGTGGGTATGTAATGGGTTTTTGACAGGAGAGTTGGGGCTATATGCTGGGTAGAAATTAGGTCACAGTTCAGAAGGAAAGAAGTTGAGTATAAAAATACCACTATTTTCTTGTGACACACTCTTGGTTTTATCGTGAATGCCCAAAGTAATATATTTGATCTTTGAAGGAATGCTTGAAGATCGTGGCTTACCATAAACTACAGCTTATTGTATTCTGGACATACTTTGCTTTACATGGGTAAAGGTTCTAACCGTGGCATAACTTGGGAGAAAATGTAATATGTTGGGCTGATTTCTGGAATGTAACTCCATTAAATGGTGTAGCTATTCTGTTGTATTGATTTTGAATTCATAGTTTGCATGTTATGTCCAAAACAGTTCAGTTTAGATTATATTTTAGGTGCATTTACAGCATATTTTCTTTGAATGTAAAAGAAATATCTGTACATTATAACTAATTGGTAGCGGTCTCAATTATTAGCACTTTACTGGTGTGTCTTTGTATAGAAAAGTAAATGTAATCCATTACTTTTTGAATTTCGTTAAATAGATTAACTTCAAATATTCTATTTGAATAAATGTGATTAACATTTTATCTGCCATTTAAAGCAATGCCCTTTTAAACAAGGTAGACAATAATGCTGGAGAAACTCAGCGGGTGAGGCAGCGAAGGAAATAGGCAACGTTTCAGGCTGAAACCCTTCTTCAGAACTTTTAAGTAACATTTATTTCCTCAGAAACACACAAAATGTCACTTTAATGGTTTATTATTTACGTTATGAAAATATGAGATCTTCGTTGACCAAAGAAGTTAAAAGCTTTGGCTTAATAACATTAATGATGCCAAGATATACAATTTATGTAACCCTGAGTTTAAAGATTTCTCTGTCTGAAAAAATACTTTAGCATATCCACAAGATAGTGTGGATGTTAGAACTGTGGCAAAAACACAGAAAATACTGGCATTATTCCAGTCAACCAGGAACAGCCAAGAATGCAAATATAAAGATCAATGATTTTTCATCTGAACTTGAAAAAGTTTTGTCCTTTCATCTTTCTGAAATACTGTACAATCATCAACCATCTTATTTATCCTTTCACAAAAAGCAAATTGCTGAATGAACTCAGCAGGTCAGGCAGCATCTGTGAAGGAAATGGACAGATGGCATTTCAGGTTAGAATCCTCCTTCAGAAATCTGAAACATCGCCTGTCCATTCGCTCCAAAGATGCTGCCGATCTGCTGAGTTCCTCCAGCACTTTTCTTTTGCTCATGATTCCAGTATCTGTAGTTTTTTGAATCTCCATACTTGTCCTTTCTCCTGCTTCGGTCTTTAATTCTTTAGTTATTTTTATCTCCTTGCCATTCTAATGAAAGCTCACCATGTCTCTGATTGTCCTTTGCTGTCTGAGTTTCTGGGTGTTTACAGCATCTTCATCATGTTGTTCATTCAGATACATCATTTATACAGGGACCATGAAAACTGCTCATTAATCAGTCTCTACTGTAGTAAGTTTAATGCTTCAAAACTACAATACAGATTATTCGGTTTAGCGTATCAACTAATGTTATCAATGTAAGAACCAAAGATTTAAGAGCATATCCTTGAATATCGATATTACTACTAAATGCCTCAATATGTGACTGTTGTGTAATGAGTGAACTGTGGAGAAACCTGTCACTTCCCCATTACCCCCACTCTAAACAAGATCTCAAATTAATGTTCAGTTTATGGCTACAAATAATCACTGGCCTTTTTAAAATACCATAACACTATATAATACATGGGTGAATTTCAACTATTGTCATTAAAAATGAATGGTCAAAAAAGCTTATTTTCTGAAAGGCTAAAATGCACTAAGATCAAGTCAGGCTGTGGTGTTTGTGTGGCTAAATCAGATCAGTCACCTGGTTAGAAATGTTTCTTCTAAGGTAAATATACAGTGTTTAAAGACATGGAATTCAATGAAACAGAATTCAAAGCACAGGTTTCAGTACATCTTGTGCTTAGTGTGTACAATAGGTGATGAAGTTGTATTCCTTTTTCTCCAAACTGTTGGACTGTTGCCAAATAATAGCTAATAGTTAACATCAGCCTCAGCCCTGCTGAGTTGTTGTTTCATTACATTTCTATGTTGTATGAAATCTTTCACTGGAATTCCTTACAAGTGGAATGGATACATTTGTAATGTGTCATCATTGTCAGTACTAAAAGCATCGTTTACACACACAGCATATTTTGCTGTCTGATAGAAGCATTTATGTGTAGGTATAGATGACACATTTAACTTGCTATTTATTTCTTAAATAGTAATCCAATTGTGATACAGAGGTTAGCATTATGTCCTATTACAGTGCTGATCAAACAATTATTTGCAGAACAGTGCACAAAATCATGAATGTTGCCAGAATTAACCACAGAAGCTCATAGCAAAGATGCACAGTGCTTCTCCACAATTGTCTACAAGTGTAGAGATTTTTAAAGAAAATCCATATTTCTTTATCATCAACCCAATCGAGCGCCTAATTTAAAAATGCTTCAACAGGAATAGGAAGAAAATGTAAACGGATAAAATTGAAACTGAGGGATTATCATTCTGTTTCAGTGAAAAAGTAGTTGAACTGTACTCAACACATCTTTTCAGCCAGCCAACTAAAGTGATTTTCAAGTAGAGTCAGGTTGCTATTCAGTGCCAGGTTGCTGCTATAAGAGGTGTTAACATACCAACGTGAGGACATGTGATGTATAAGAGAGTTGTTTGGCACACAGTTCTTAACCATCAGGCAAGACTGCAGATGTTGGAATCATAATCAAAAATAAACTTGCTGTTGAAACTCAGTGGTGTTGGGTAGCATTTATGGAGAGGAATGAACAGATTACATGTCGGATTGGGATCCTTCCGCCTGAAGGAAATCCCGGCTTGTAATGTTGTTTGTCTATTTCCCTCCACAGATGCTACCTGATCTGCTGAGTTCCTCCAGCACGTTTGTCTTTGCTTTTACCCACCAGGAGATGGCACTATGCATCAGATTTCCTTCACATGTTATTTGTGACCACGCATCTCAACTGTAGCAAAGCAGGGGTGTCAAATTATTCTAAGAGACTTTGTTTTTCATTGTTTCACTATGCCTTGCATTTAAAGATGGGTTTTTTTTTAATGTATATCACTTTATTGTCTGGTATGCTGCTGTTGACCTTGGAAGCATCAGTGGGAAACATCTATTTTGTTTTATCCATGCTATTCTACGTTTTAAGTAATTACTTAGTTTGCTAAGCGTTAATCCAAGCGGCAAATGGATTGTGTGGTGATTACAATAGATTTTTCTAGTTGGCATTTGGCCAGATGCTACAGCTTGCAAATAAACTTTGTAATATAAAGCTAAAATATGAAGCAGTTGTATTAGTTACAGTGCATTTATTCTCAAATTTGCTTTTTATGTATAGTGCTGCAATTATTTTCTATTTAAAATGGGTTCTTATTACTGAAGTGAAGTATGTTCGTTTCTTCATAATGCACTTTATATATTCTGAAAAATATGGCATCGAAGGATGTTACTGGGGGGAAAATGGATTGGTCTGTTGGTCAGTCAATAATAAAGCATTTATGTTTGAATATTGACTTGATGCTTGTTTGAAGGGGTTGGTTAACTTCAAAAGAACAAATAATGTTCTTTAGCCTGTTATTTTGTTACAAAACAACAACGTAATATGTTTTACTGCATTCCTATGTATTAGGTAAGATGATGCGATTATAGAAGATTAACAAAAAAAATCAGTGGGTTCCAATAAATTTTAATTGAAGTTTTCATAACAAGCGAGCACTATGTTTGTCCATTTATTAATCACATTAGTGTTATTTTCTTACTGTGATCATGAAGAGAATTCTGCGATTGTGAAGAGGGTTCATTATGGTGTTGGGAAACAAAATATAAACACACTGTTAAGAATTGTGGAGTACTTTCCTTTTTAAAAAAATACCTCCTCAGTTTTGTGATATAGGCTTCAGTTTACTTTAGAGATACAGCATAGAAAGACTGGGCATTTTGCCCATTGAGTCCATGCTGACCAACGATCACCTGTAGAGAACTATCCTACACACTAGGGACAGTTTATAGACGTCAATTGACCTACAAACGTGCACATCTTTGGAATGTGGAAGGAAACCAGAGCACCCGGAGAAATTCCACGCGGTCACAAGGAGATTTTACTAACTCTGTACACGCAGCATTGATGTAGGTGGGATCGAGTCTGCGTCCCTGTAAGGCAGCAATTCTACTGCTTTGCCACCCATTTTCTGAGAGATGCGAACATTTTAATTTGAATCTCCTCTGGCAATAGGTTGTTCTTATGTTGAAGATAGACACAAAAAGCTGGAGTAACTTTTCGGGACAGGCAGGATCTCTGAAGAGAAGGAATGGGAGACATTTCGGGTTGAGACCCTTCTTCACACTGAAAGTCACGGAAAGGGAAACGAGCGATATAGACACAGATGTAGGGAGATATCGAACAATGAATGAATGATATGCAAAAAAGTAACAATGATAAAGGCCATTGTTAACTGTTTGTCGAGTGAAAACGAGAATCTGGTGCAACATGGGTGGGGGAGGGATGGAGAGAAAAATGCCGGGGTTACTTGAAGTTCGAGAAATCAAATTCATACCACTGGGTTGTAAGCTACCCAAGCAAAATATGAGATGCAGTTCCTCCAATTTGCATTTTGCCTCACTCTGACAAGTCTCCTGCAGGGTACCGAGGAGACACTAGTGAGGGCCTCATCTATGATGGGAGAGGGGAGCCCCCATAAAGAATGAGGACATCTCGTATATCCTGGTATGGGACACCTCATTTTTGGCGCAGATGTGACATGGACGGAGGAATTGGGAGTAAGGGGTAGAGTCTTTGCAGGAAGCAGGGTGGCAAGAAGTGTAGTCGAGATAGTTGTGGGAGACAGTGGATTTGTAATAGACATTTTATGTTGACGTCTACAACAGGGAAAGCTCAATCGATATTCTCTTGTGTTTCCTAAAAATAGTTATCGTTGATTTTTGGTTGATTCTGGTTATCAGAATGCCAAAACTTGGTTCTCCTGGGTACATGGTGACCTCTTCCACATTATCAGTTATAATTATGTTTGTGAATGGAATGTGTCAATAATTACAATTTGATCCTTGACCTTGAGAATTAAGTCTAGACTTTGGAAGAGAACCAGATTTTCAAAGATCCCATTTTTCACACGAGGTGATTCAACAAAATGGTCTCAGCAAAGAGGAATTAAAAGGCACATAGCCCAAGGAATTCTGAGAATCAAATAATATACTCTAAAGTACACCTTTAGCAGATGTGGGGTAGCTTCTTGCTTGCCACAAGGGGGCAATATCCTCGTACGCACGATGTACAAAGATTGTCACCATAAGTGTTGCACGTAACTAGCCTTCATCAAAGCATTGATGCGAGTCCTGTGAGAATTGTGATCTTTCTAGTGTGAACTAACATGCATAACTGGAAGGTTTTCTTAAAGTTGAGATTCTCATTGGGAACTGCTGCTCCATATAAATGATCCTGAGCTGCATAACGAACTAGGAGTGGCTGTCAGATGACAGCTGAACTTCATTACTACATATTTAGCTGTTCAGGAGCTTGGAATGATCGGGGCTCATCTTGAAAGAAACGAAGAAAGCCTTTAATATGTTTTGGTTTTCATTTTCTCTGTTTAAGAGGCAAGGTATGGTCCTTTATGCAGGTTGTACATTGGCAGAACCTACTGATTCAGTTCAAGTATTGGCAAATTAACAGAACCAAATTAAAGCTGTCAATAAAGTAATCGGGCTCATCACATAAATAAATTTAAACTGGCAAATCTCAAATGAATGTTTATTTAATGTTGCCAGACTGTCTTTTTTTATTGCTGTTAGACTTCTCTTCCAGGAGTTTCCTTGAATCTCAGAAGAATCCAGCAACCGCCTGGTTTGGTATACAGATAGTTTCAGTTTTTTTCACAGGTTCCACGATGTTGCAGTAGTGACAAATGTCAATGGTGCTTTATTGTCACACGTGCAAACACACAGTGAAAATACAGCACAGTAAAGTATTGCCAAACGGAAGTAACCACAATCCTCAAGTGCATTCTTTTCATCATCCTGGTGTTTCTTAAATACAAGGTGGACACAAATAGGCTTTATGTCCCTGCCATTCCATCATTTTTTAAATGCCAGAGAAAGACCAATCTCAAAAATGACATGCGTTTTAAAACCTGTAATTTTTAGCCCAATCCCAAATTTAATTTGAAGTGTATTTTCAATATTTATTCATCCTCTTGGACACTAATTAAATCTCCAAAGCACAAATTAGCATGGTAGTTTTCAATGACTCTTTGATGCAATGTAGGCTGTGTATACAGTTTGTCTCATCCATTAATTATAGTTTAACAGTGGAAGAACTTGTGTGCAGGAAGGAATTGCAGATGTTGGTTCACACTGAAAATAGACATAAAATAGATGGACCTATCCCCTTACTGTCTGAAGAAGGATCTCGGCCCAAAATATCATCTATTTCTTTTCTCCAGAGGTGCTGCCTGACTCGCTGAGTTACTCTAGCATTTTGTGTTTATCTTCAGTGGAAGAAGTAAGATGTGGCATGGAAAATATCACCTTCAATATTTTTAACCTAGCCATGGACTCTGCCATTGCTTTTCTGATTATGCCACACATTTGTTCCATGAAGAGGGTATAATATAGACGCTGTATCTATCCCGAATGGTATGCTGCTGCTGTTGTGAACATTGGGCCATCTACTGCAAGAGCGTGAGGGAGAAAGAGAGGTCCATTGGTTTGTTTGCTCCTGTGTCACACGATGTCGCTCGCTCTTGGCTTTGGTCTTCGTCCAACATGTTGACAGAATTATCGCCCGACACGTCATAGAGTGCATCGCGTTTTTGCTTCCAGGGATGGCCACCAGGAGGCTTCTGTCATCATCCCCGGTCTATTGGTGAATGTCATGTTCCACATTTGGTTCCCAGTGCCAAGGTCTGTAAACTGAGCCAAATTATGATCCGTGTGTAGAATGTAATGTAGGGCTAGTTATTTTGAACTGGAATTAAAACTGGAAACTTCAGATGAAGGACTTTGAACTTGAAATGTTAACTATTTCTCTTTTCACAGAGGACGCCTGACCTGCTGAGTATTACACATTTCTGTTGCAGATTTCCGTCAACACTCAATCCTTTCTTGGACGTGGCGATGTGGGTGGAGGGAGTAGTTGTTTTTTCCTCTGTGAAACAGCTGTTGAACTGAGATGAAGGCTGGGAGGGCATCTTGCGTGTATAGACGTCGGCATCTTAGACAATAGACAATAGGTGCAGGAGTAGGCCATTCAGCCCTTCGAGCCAGCACCGCCATTCAATGTGATCATGGCTGATCATCCCCAATCAGTACCCCGTTCCTGCCATCTCCCCATATCCCCTGACTCCGCTAGCTTTAAGAGCCCTATCTAGCTCTCTCTAGAAAGCATCCAGAGAACCCGCCTCCACCGCCCGCTGAGGCAGAGAATTCCACAGATTCACCACTCCCTGTGAGAAAAAGTGTTTCCTCGTCTCCGTTCTAAATGGCTTACTCCTTATTCTTAAACAGTGGCCCCTGGTTCTGGACTCCCCCAACATCGGGAACATGTTTCCTGCCTCTAGCGTGTCCAAACCCTTAACAATCTTATATGTTTCAATAATATATCCTCTCATCCTTCTAAACTCCAGAGTGTACAAGCCCAGTCGTTCCATTCGCTCAGCATATGACAGTCCCGCCATCCCGGGAATTAACCTTGTAAACCTACGCTGCACTCCCTCAATAGTAAGAATGTCCTTCCTCAAATTTGGAGACCAAAACTGCACACAATACTCCAGGTGTGGTCTCACTAGGGCCCTGTACAGCAGCAGAAGGACCTCTTTGCTCCTCTACTTAACTCCTCTTGTTATGAAGGCCAACATGTCATTAGCTTTCTTCACTGCCTACTCTACCTGCATGCTTACTTTCATTGATTGATGAACAAGGACCCCCAGATCCCATTGTACTTCCCCTTTTCCCAACTTGACACCATTTAGATAATAATCTGCCTTCCTGTTTTTACTACTAAAGTGGATAACCTCACATTTATCCACACTAAACTGCATCTGCCATGAATCTGCCCGCTCACCCAATCTGTTCAAATCACCCTGCATTCTCATAGCATCCTCCTCACAGTTCACACTGCCACCCAGCTCTGTATCATGTCCAAATTTGCTAATGTTACTTGTAATCCCTTCATCTAAATCATTAATATATATAATAAATAGCTGCGGTCCCAGCACCGAACCTTGCAGTACCCCACTAGTCACTGCCTGCCATTCTGAAAGGGCCCATTAATCCCTACTCTTTGTTTTCTGTCTACCAAGCAATTTTCTATGCATGTCAGCACTTTAGGACCTTATCGAATGCTTTCTGAAAGTCCATTTTCCATTTACGTCCTCAAAATTCCAAAAGATTAGTCAAGCATGATTTCCCCTCCATAAATCCATGCTGGCTCGGACAGATCCTGTTACTGCTATCCAAATCTGCTGCTTCATCTTGTATGATTCATTCCAGCATTTTCCCCATCATCGATGTCAGGCTAACTAGTTTATAATTCCCCGTTTACTCTTTCCCGCCTTTCTTTAAAAAGTGGGATAACATTAGGTATCCTCCAATCCACAGGAACTGATCCTGAATCTATAGATTGGAAAATGATCACCAATGCATCCACAATTTCTAGAGCCACTTCCTTAAGTACCCTCATCTTATGTGTGTGAGCGCCGGTATGTTATGTGTATACGTGCTGGCATCTAACGTGTATACCTGCTGGCATCTAACGTGTACACACACCGGCATCTTGCGTGTACACACACCGGCATCTTGCGTGTACACACACCGGCATCTTGCGTGTACACACACCGGCATCTTGCGTGTACACACACCGGCATCTTGCGTGCACACACACCGGCACCTTGCGTGCACACACACCGGCATCTTGCGTGCACACACACCGGCATCTTGCGTGCACACACACCGGCATCTTGCGTGTTCACACACCGGCATCTTGCGTGTACACACACTGGCATCTTGCGTGTATACACACCGGCATCTTGCGTGTACACACACCGGCATCTTGCGTGTACACACACCGGCATCTTGCGTGTACACACACCGGCATCTTGCGTGTACACACACCGGCATCTTCTTGCACCGGCATCTTGCGTGTACACACACCGGCATCTTGCGTGTATACACACCGGCATCTTGCGTGTACAGACACCGGCATCTTACATATATATGCACCGGCATCTTGCGTGTACACACACCGGCATCTTGCGTGTACACACACCGGCATCTTGCGTGTACACACACCGGCATCTTGCGTGTACACACACCGGCATCTTGCGTGTATACACACCGGCATCTTATGTGTAAACACACACCGGCATCTTGCGTGTACACACACCGGCATCTTGCGTGTACACACACCGGCATCTTGCGTGTATACACTGGCATCTTGCGTGTACACACGCCGGCATCTTGCGTGTACACACACACTAGCAGTTTGCGTGTATACACATCGGCATTGCTGCCAGTAGTGCGTGTGTACGCGGTGGATAGGGAACGCCATCCAATCAGAAGACGATGATGTGGGACACAATTTGAAAGGCTGCAGCCATTTTATTTATCATTGACTGGATACATATGTTGTCAATGTCGTTTGTAAACTCCAAAATGTCATTCATCCAGGATTCCATACCCAGAGTGTACAGCTGGTATGTGACTGAACAAAACATACCATGTTCGAAGCTAGTTAGTAAATTACTGTTAAATTACTTACTCTGTTGGTGCTGTTGTTCTGGGCAGTACATAACACTATTGGTCCCTCTAAAAACGATTGGAAAAACGTGATGGGGTGTGGAGCTAACCTTGCAGCTCTGCATGTAGCAGCTGAACAGATTATGAGTAGACAGTATGTGCTGCAGCCATAGACTACAGCTGTGGAGTGAGTTAGAGCCTCTTTGCCAAAATCAGACTGGCCATCAGTCTTTCTAAAATGCATCCTGCTCCTTCTGCGTTGGAGCAAGAATATCTACAACATTTTGCACGGTTGGAGCAGGGAAATGTAAACTAGGCCGCAGAATTTACTCCCTTCTCACTTGCACGAGAGCAGCAGGCAGAGCAAGGATGGGGCTTTTCTCCTGGGAGTTCCTGAAGGTTTAAAGGATCATTGACTGGATGCATATCATGTTGTCAATGCCATTTGTAAACTCCAAAATGTAATTCATCCAGGAGTCCACACCCAGAGAGTACAGCTGATGTATGACTGAACAAAACATACCAGTTTCCAGCAATTAGTCAAGCTTTGCCTTCATCTTTACCAGGATGTTGCCATGAGCTATAGGGGGAGGTTGAGCAGGCTAGGAGTTTATTCTCTGGAGTACAGGACAATGAGAGAGGTGTACAAAATCATGAGAGGAATAGATTGAGTAAATGCAGAGAGTAAGGGAATGGAGAAACAAGGGACATTAGTTTAAAATGAGAGGGGGAAGATTTAATAGGATCCCTAGGTGTAACCTTTTTTACACAAAGGATGGTGGGTGTATGGAATGAGCTGCCGGAGGAGATAATTGAGGCAGGGACTATCATAATATTAAGAGACATTAGTGCAGGTACATGGATAAGACAGGTTTAGAGCGTTATAGGCCAAGCAGGGCAGGTGGGACTAGTGTAGATGGGGCATGTTGGTTGGCGTGAGCAAGTTGGGCAAAGGTCCTGTTTCCATGCTCTATGACTCTATCTGTCTGTCGATTTCTGAGCCACCATATCAATCTCAGAAGGTAGCTAGCAGGAGAAGAGGGCTATCTTCTTACCAAAGCATCTTGCTCTGATCTGGAAACCATGTTCATAAATTAAATCGGGAGGAACAGAGCATGCTGTGTCCTGTAACTCAACTAGAGTGGTATTTAAATGATGTAAAACTATTAGATGTGTGTACTTATCCATCCACATACTGTATCTATCTATCTATATATATATATATATCCATCTACAGGAAACAGAATGTTGACATGCAGATACAGCATCTGGTTAAGAAAATAAATAGAATGTTGGCTTTTGCTACAGAGTTGAACTGCAAGAAAAAGGACATTTTGGTACAGCCACAACACTAAGGTGACTTTGCACCTGGAGCACTTCACATTTATTGTTTCCTTATTAAAGGAAAAATATTCTTGCTGTGGATTCAGTGGAGCAAAAGGCTTCTGGATAAATTCCTGGCATGATGGATTGTCATTTAAGTGAACATTGGACTGTTTAGACCCCCATGCAATGGTGTTTTGAATAATGACAGGTGGTCTCGATGGACAATAGGTGCAGGAGTAGAGGCCATTTGGCCCTTTGAGCCAGCACCGCCATTCAATGTGATCATGGCTGATCATCCCCAATCAGTACCCCGTTCCTGCCTTCTCCCCATACCCCCTGACTCCGCTATTTTTATGAGCCCTATCTAGCTCTCTCTTGAAAGCATCCAGAGAACCTGCCTCCAACAGACTCACCACTCTCTGTGAGGAAAAAGTGTTTCCTCATTTCCGTTCTAAAAGGCTTACTCCTTATTCTTAAACTGTGGCCCCTGGTTCTGGACTTCCCCCAACATGGGGAACATGTTTCCTGCCTCTAGTGTGTCCAAGCCCTTAACAATCTTATATGTTTCAAATGTGTTTATATTTCTCATTGAAAGCTTCAGTGGGGAACTGGGATTGAACAGGGATTGATACAGGGTGAAGGATGTTTCCCCCGGTGGCAATGACTAGAACTACGGTGACAGGCAGTAGATAGGACTGTTTGGTGAACGTTTGTAACATTGTCGGCACCAAAACATGGCGACACTTGATACAGCCTAGGTGAGATCTGCTACATTATTTTACTGGGTGATAAGCAAACAGCTATCAACTAACATGGGTGAAATTACAGAGTGCTGTCTATATGGGATTTGTATGCTCTCCCTGTGACAGCGTTTGGGTTTCTCCCTGGTGCTCGAGTATCCTTGCACATTCCAAAGATGCACAGGTTTGTTGGTAAATTGGCTTCTGTAAATTGTCAAATTGTCCCCAATGTGTAGAATAATGCTAGAGTGCAGGGTGACTGCTGGGCGGTGTGGACTCTGTGTGGAATATTTAGAAATGAATGGAATATATAATGACATTGATCACTACAACTTCCAGTACTGGTTGAAACATACAGAAAGCAGCAGAGGGAGACCAACATCCACAAAGCATTATCAGTGTAGAATCAGGCTGCCTCTACTGTTAATCAACTCATGTTAGTGAAACCCCTTCAACATTGATTACATTAAGTGAGTGCAGCTTTAAAGAACATTTAAAATACAGAGTAATATGAAGCAGGGTCTTTACTCAAGTTAGAACCACCAGTTTGAAAGTAGTTAGCAACTATTTGTGTCTGTAGAAACAAGGAACTGCAGATGCTGGTTTACACAAAAGGACACAAAATGCTGGAGTAACTCAGCGGGCCAAGCAGCAGCTCTGGAATCAGGTGTTGAGAACATGTTGGGTCTGAAGAAGGGTCTTGACCCAAAATGTCAGCTACCCATCTTCTCCAGAGAATCTGCTTGACCCACTGAGTTACTCCAGCACTTTGTGTCCTTTTGTTTATAACTCTGTGTTGGCCCAACAGTTGTTTAAATTGTTCCATTGATATTGTATGAAATGAAGAGACATTTCTGTCACATTATATGGAAAAATGTATTGTTCTTGACACAAAATTATGAGAAACATGAATCAAAGTTTTCTTGAAAAACATGAATGTGGACAAGTCCGCAGGGCACGGTGGACTGTCGCAGCGTACTGAGGGGGGCAAGGAGGGAGATTCCTGGGGCCTTAAGGGACTGAGATATTTGTATCCAGTTACAGGTGAGAATGCAGAAGACAGGAGAATCACCAACATTGTTCCTTTGTCTATGAAGTGACAGTAGGAGCCATCGGTGACAATCAGTGCTCCATTGGTGTCTCTGTGTGTGCGGCAACCATCTGTGTCGGTCACCAACATCACCCCTTAGACTCACTGTTGGAAATGGTGCAGGAGGTTTACCAGGGCAGTGCCTGATAAGGGTAGGATGGAAATATCAAATACTAGAGGCTATAGCTTCAAGATGAGAGGGGTAACATTTAAAGATGATGTGCAGGGCAATTTCTTGTTTACACTAGGGTCACTCAGACCCAGGGGTCATGGTGAAGGCAGATACGACAGTGGCATTTTAGAAACTTATAGAGAGCATATAAAATATGCGGGCATGGGAGATATATGGATTATGTACAGGCAGATAAGAGTTGGTCTTGGCATCATATTTGGCAGGCCAAAGGGCCTGTTCTTGTGCTGTACTGTTCCATGTGCTACAGTACAGTATGTAGGCTGTATTGGCCATAAAGACAGGTTGGGCAAACTTGGGTTGGGCAAACTTGGATTGTTTTGTTTGACACTCTGGAGGTCGAGGGGAGACCTGACGGAAATATGTAAAGTTGAGAAGCCTAGATTGGGTTGATAGACCAGGATGGAACACTAATGCTAATGGACATTGTGAGAGGGAAAGTTTAAACCAGCTGCGTGTCAAGTTTATCTTGTACAGAGAGTAGAATGTGAGGTGGTGGAAACATATGGATAGTAGACACAAGATGCTGGAATAACTCAGCGGGACAGGCAGCATCTCTGGAGAGAAGGAGTGGCTGATGTTTCGGGTCAAGACACTTCTTCAGACCCTTCCAATGTGGATAGTTTATTTTAGACAGCACTTGGACAGGGAATAGAGAGAGAGATGGACCTTGTGCAGGCAGATGGGATTAGTTAGATTAGCATCATGTGCTGAAAGGCCTGTTCCTGTGCAAAATACAAGTGCTGGAGGAACTCAGTGGGTCAGGCAACATCTGTGGAGGAAATAATGTTACGGGTCGAGATCCTCCTTCAGACTCGCCTGTTCCTGTGCTGTACTACTTTATATTCTAATCATATGAGGCCACGATGTCTGTGCTTTCATCAGGATTATTGTAATCATAGAAACATAGAAAATAGGTGCAGGAGGAGGCCATTCGGCCCTTCGAGCCAGCACCGCCATTCATTGTGATCATGGCTGATCATCCCCTATCAATAACCCGTGCCTGCCTTCTCCCCATATCCCTTGACTCCACTAGCCTCTAGAGCTCTATCTAACTCTCTCTTAAATCCATCCAGTGACTTGGCCTCCACTGCCCTCTGTGGCAGGGAATTCCACAAATTCACAACTCTCTGGGTTAAAAAGTTTTCTCTCACCTCAGTCTTAAATGACCTTCCCTTTATTCTAAGACTGTGGCCCCTGGTTCTGGACCCGCCCAACATTGGGAACATTTTTCCTGCATCTAGCTTGTCCAGTCCTTTTATAATTGTATATGTTTCTATAAGATCCCCCCTCATCCTTCTAAACTCCAGTGAATACAAGCCAAGTCTTTTCAATCTTTCCTCATATGACAGTCCCGCCATCCCAGGGATCAATCTCGTGAACCTACGCTGCACTGCCTCAATCACAAGCAATGCCTTTATAATCAGTGGATCCACTATGTGGCCAATCTTAGTACAAGCAAGGCTGTGACAATATCCCCAGCACTTTCCTCATTCTCCATCACTGCAATGCTGATTGTCATTTCCAACAAGCTTCCTGTTGGAGTGGAAGTACATCATAAAGTCAATGGGAAACTCTTCAGCCTGGTCACCTCCAGTCCAGAACTGAGCGCAGCCAGCATCAATCATCAAGCTGCAGTGTGTAGACACTTTTGGAGGCACTCAACAGGGTGGGCCTTGTGGTCAACAATGGCCAAATAGAGGTCCCTTACAGTCAACAACTATGGACTCTACATATCTCAACACTCAATGTTTTCATTGTTTCATTCATCACCAATTCTCTTCAAAATGCCTTTGGTGTTTCGTGTCGTCCTCATTTTGGTTTCCATTTGCCTCTGTTCATCGATGGACCCTCTGTTTACCTTCATTGCTCCTGTGGCCCCTTGCAACTTCATCTTGTTTCTCTTCCTCTATCTACTATTCAAGCAGTGAGATCCAACCACCTGAAGTTGTTTGATTGTGTGAAATTGTATCCCATTGTCTTCCCTATGTATCCCATTCTTTCTCCCTATCAGAGCAAATCAATGAGCATTGGATTCTGACTTTGCTGTGAAAGGGAAATGGCTTATTTCTCTTTAATCTCTCCAAGCTCCTGATAGTTAAATAAACTTCAATTCATTTCCCCATCGTCTGGTCTAGGTAAATCCTTAGCCTAATCAAGATTATGGACCCGAAACATTAACTTTGTTTCTCTCCCCGCAGATGCTGTTTGACCTTCTGAATATATCTACAATGCTTTGTTCTACG